>NC_057802.1:448118043-448133116 GCF_018294505.1 Triticum aestivum | reverse complement strand
GTTTCGACCGTAGGAGGTCCGTTTCGTCCGTTTTGCGGTACGCCACACCCCTCCCGATCAACAGGACCCCCGTTTCGACCGTAGGAGGTCCGTTTCCTCCGTTTTGCGGTACGCCAGACCCCTCCCGATCAACAGGACCCCGTTCCGAACGTAGCAGGTCCGTTTCCTCCGTTGTGCGGTACGCCAGGCCTCGTTTCCATCGCCTGTTCCGTCCAAGCCCTCCCGATGAACACGACCACACATTCCGTCCGACCCAGCCGGTTGGCTCCCACGCGTTCCGTTGCCTCCCGATGAACACGACGCATTCCGTTGCCTCCCCATGAACACGACGCATTCTGTTGCCTCCCCATGAACACGATGACGATGCTGTTTCTCCGTTCCGACCCAGCCATGTACACGAGCCCTGGCCGTACGTATGCGCGAGTAGGCGTTCGAGACCCCGCCCATATGTACACATACGTGGCCGTATTTTCTTTCTTGCACCCTGGCCGCTGTATGTACGTGTACATGCTACGTGCGCGCCTCTACTACGACACGTACGCGCCTCTACTATGACACGTGCGCGCCTCTACATCCACCAGTATATATGTACGTACACGTTCGCGACCAGAATGACAACGCTACGTATGCTTCGACCAGGTGGGTCCCGACTGTCAGGCACTTCCTTGCCTGCGAAGATGTAGCTGGCGGGTCCCAGCAGTCAGGGGGGCGAATCGTTTTATTTTGCCCGGACGCACTTCCTTGCATGCGAAGATGTAGCTGGTGGGTCCCAGCAGTCAGGGGGAAATGTTTTTTTCGCGAAATACAGTGGCCCGTCCGGTGCGTCCCAGCTGTCAGGTGGAGGAATCATTATTTTCCGCGTAATAAGGAGGCACTTCCTTGCTGCGGCCGTGGACCCAGCTGTCAGCCTCTCCACGTACAGTCCACGTCCGATGGAAGTCGTTCCTTGATCACGTTGACCACGCCGCACCGCGAGCACCAGGGCGGTGGACGACGGCGAGGCCTAGGAAGGGGACGACGGGGAGCCGGGGAAGACGCGGCAGTGGAAGCCCGCGCGGAGAGGAGTAAGAGGGTTCACTGGTTCGGCTGCGGTGTGAGGCTGCCGTCGCGACCGGCGCTGCTTTGGTCGGCTGGAGCAAGAAGACCAGAGGTTGAAGAAGCACTACGGCCATTGGATGGACATCGTACGGTCACTGGAGCTAGAATCGTTCATATTGACTAAAGTTGACAAAGGCCCCCGTCCCAGTCAACTTAGTAGGCCCACAAGTCAGCCTCCCACCATGGTGGGTCCCAGCTAGCAGGGGGAGTATTCATTTTTTGTGCGTAATAAGGAGGCACTTCCGGTGGGTCCGAGCTGACAGCGGGGGGAGCGTTTTTTTCACGAAATATGCTGGCCCGTCCGGTGGGTCCAAGCAGTCAGGGGGGAACGTTTTTCCGCGAAATAAGGTGGCCCGTCCGGTGGGTCCCAGCTGTTAGGTGGAGGAATAATTATTTTGCGCGTAATAAGGAGGCACTTCCTTGCGGCCGCCTCGACCCAGCTGTCAGCCTCTCCATGTACAGTACTCTTTCGATGGAAGTCGGTCGTTGACCACGTTGACCACTTCGCGCCGAGAGCACCAGGGCGGTGGTCTGGACGACGGCGAGGCCTAGGAAGGGGACGACGCGGAGCCGGGGAAGACGTAGCAGTGGAAGCCCGCGCGGAGAGGAGTACGAGGGTTCACTGGTTCGGCTGCGGTGTGAGGCTGCCGTCATCGCAGAATAACAGGGGGTGTGGGTGAGTAGAGGGATGGCCTGGCCAGTGGTGGGAGTAGTATGGGGCGGTGAGGCCTCCGCGGCATCACAGCCGGCCATGGGAGGCAGGAGCACGCGACACGACCGGCGCTGCTTTGGGCGGCTGGAGTAAGAAGACCAGAGGTTGAAGAAGCACTACGGCCGTTGGATGGACATCATACGATCACTGCAGCTAGAATCGTTTATATTGACTAAGTTGACAAAGCCCTTGGTACGCGTCAACTTAGTAGGCCCACAAGTCAGCTTCCGAAACGGTGTGCCGCAGATGTCAGGGGAGGAATCATTTTTTGGGCGGGTGAAGCTAGAATATCCGAGATTGAAGAAGAAGCACAGCATCCATTGGATGGACATCCAACGGACACTGCTGCTAGAACCGTGTGTTGACTATAAGTTGACAAAGCCTTGCATACGCGTCAACTCTGTTTTTTTAGGGGACACGTCAACTTAGTAAGGCCAGAAGTGTGTGGCAGAGAACTTATAGCCCATTTGAGATTTGTAAGAATGTGTAGCCCATTTTTGAATTCGAATGGAATTTACTACAGCCCATTTATAGTTTGTTAAAAGTACAGCCCATTTCAACTAACCGTTCAAAACAGAATTCAATAAAATTTCCCACATTTTGATGGGATCCGAAATATATTTATCTTGAAATTTCTAGTCAGATTAAATACAATTTCAATATAAATTTATATTACATAAAAATCCAACGAAACATTGCGCTCGCAACAATTAATGAAATTAAAATTTTCAATATCCAAAAATAATATTTTATAAAGTAATCACGTGTTTGGTGCATTTTTTTATAGTTACTGCCCCCTTTTTATAATTACATCCCATTTATTATTTATTAAAGCCCATTTTCTTGTTAAGCCTAATGCATCCCTCCTAGGAAAGATTTGCAGCCCAGCGGGGCGGAGAATAACAACTTGACCTTGCCTGGGTAATCCTAAAAAAAAGTATAGCTGGGCTAGCCATTTTCAGCTTGAAAAAAATTAATATCTGGGCTGGATATCTGGCCTGGGCTAGACGGGCCACAGCTCGCCCAATTAATACCTGCAGCGATGTTTTCGTTGTTGTTCAGAGGAGAAAAATTAATATATGGGGTAAACATCGAAAAACTCTGCCGTGCTCACACCTCAAAAACACAAATACTGCTCGAGCTGCTTGGTCCCAGCTGTCGGCCGCTTCTTGTACAATTCTCTCGTTTATTGACTACTAGATAGGTTGACAATGGTGTGGGACCGTGATGTCAGGAAACCAGGAGGAAGCAAAATAAATTATAGTTATATATACATATATATATATATATATATATATATATATATAATAAGGAGGCACTTGCGTACGTGAGGCTATGGACCTGGTGGGTCCCCATTGTCATCCTCTCCAAGTAAAGTCATCTCCTCGCCCGCGCGCGCTTTCCGCCCGAAACAGTCAGCGCCGCCCGCCCCGCTTCCTGGTGCAGGCGATTGCTCCGCCTTCAAACGACACAAGTGCCGTCCGTCCATCCATCTGCCTCCCACATTAATGATACGCGGTTGCCGAGGCGGCTACTCCGGCGCCACACGTCCGTCCCTCCGCCCGCCCACCATTGCTATATAAACTACTGCGCCGGCCATAGCCGCAGTCATCCGCATCCGTTCCCTTTCTCCTGTCCACACCACTACTGCCCACCATGGCTTCCTCGCGCTCCAGCGCTCTTCGGGACGGGCGGACGATGGACTACAAGGAGATGGCAGCCATTGCTGCCGACCGGCTGGTCGGCAGGCAGCCGGAGGACGACGACGTCCCAATGGAGAACATGGTAGTCGACGATCCGGCGCCAACCCCCTCCTCCGCGCCATCCTCGCCAGTCATTGCACCATGACCATCGGCGAGGCCCGTGCCCAATATATGGACAGGGTGAGGCAGATGCGTGAGGAGCAGTTCCGGGAGGCGCAGGCCGACGCCGCCTACAACCACCATCTCCTCCAAGAGCACCTGCAGGCGGAGGAGCAGATCGCCGCGGAGCGGGCGGAGCAGGAGGCGCTGCTCGACTCGTACTGCTCCACCCGCAAGGGCCGCCTCGAGCGCTGGCAGTACCGCATGCAGGTGGCGGAGGCTGCGGCCGCCTACAAAGAGGCTAGCAAAGAGGGCGATGAAGCGGGCGAGGCGCTGTTTGGCGAGACCGAGGACGAGGCAGAGGACAATGCCGGCTCCGAAGAGTCCCCGCTCCGCTGGCGTCGACGAGGCCCTGCTCCGCCGAGGCCCCGCGGCGACAACAACAAGGCAGAGGACATCGCCGGCTTAGCCGAGGCCCCACCCTGCCGGCAACGTGGGGGGATTTCCACCGCTCCGCTGAGGCGCCGCCCGCCGGCAACGAGACAGAGGACATCGCCGGCTCCGCCGAGGCCCTGCCCCGCTGCCAACGAGGCCGCGCTGCATCGAAAACGAGGAAGAGTAGAACACGGTAGGTCACCGCCGCTCGGGTACAAGTAAGGCCACCGCTGCTACCCTCCGGTTGAAGCCAAGCTAGGCGGGTTGACCATTGACGGCCGGTTAGCTTCTTGGCGGCAACATGGAGTCGGAGAGCTGCGCTGGAGAAGAACGCTGCTTCTACTTAACTGCTGGTGTAGTTGGCTGACTGACACATGGGCCCAATAGGCCACATGTCAATTACGCAACTGCACCTGCAGTTAAGTCACTGAAGCATCTGTTTGGCTCAGCGGACACAGGTGGGTAGCTTTGGTTAATTAATTATACCTCCAGCGCACCCCTTTTTAGTTGAAGAATGTATGAAATGTAATGAAATCCGGCATGTTTATATGAAATCCGACCGTGTATGAATGAATTTATTTCGATTAGTTCGAATTCCTGTATCACTGGCATTGGATGAACATGCAAAACAATACGTACTAGCATTATTCCCAGGGTGATCACCTCGTTTGCAGCAGCTTCACATGTACTCCCTCCGGTCCTTTCTAGTCTACATACAAGTTTTGTCTGCAGTCAAAGTATCTCTACTTTGACCAATCTTATACAAAAAAGTATGCACTTTCACAATGTGCGAAGTAAAAACTAACAGAAGGAGTACAAAGAGTTTGAGCAGCTTTTTAGCGTTTCTGTACATTGCAATCAAACACACAGGCCTGGCAATTCATAGAGAACATTCAAAATAATCGATGATTATGCATCTCAGTGACTCACATGTCAGAGGCAATATTTACTTCACAACTAAAGAATAAACAAAAAATTGATCGACGGTGCTGACAGCAAAGGGCGTCCCATTCGAAAATATCAAACGCATGTCTTGCTAAAATCAATGAGCAAAATTTGACAAGGTTGTCCCATTCCAAAATATCAAATGCCTACGATTGTGGAATGGGCAGGGTTTGCCATCAATTCGGACATTGACATGGCACCTCGTGCTAAATAAACCAGCTGTTCTTTTTGTGCAGTTCCACCAAAATCAACCAAATTCGCGCGTACCTTGTATGATTTCGCCCTTATATGTTGCAACGCCTTGAACTTATCGGCACCTCCTTTCTTATGGTGGAAATGAATGATTCGATGTATTCATGAACATTTTGTGCAGTTCCCATTGAAATCAAGCTGAGCACCCCTGTTTGCACAAATACAAAAAAGTGATTAGTATAAAGCAAACTGTACTATGAATTGACAGTTTCAACAGGCACATACATGGTCCATGTAGAGCACACTTTTAGAAAAATGGAACTCACCAGAAAGAATCCTAGAACAACATTGTACTCGCGCATCACAGCAAAAAAATGGAGATTTTTCAGTCCTTCTGAGCTGAAGTTAGTTTGGTATTGTGGGGAGTAATGTAACCATCCTTCAACTGCTCCTTCTGATGAGAAGATAGACATGGCTTCTTCATCCTGGCATAATCGGAACTATTCACTTCATGTACTCCATATTCTTCTTCAGAGGAAGATGATCCTATTGTGCAAAGACAAGAGGACTACTAAATGCTAGCATCCCTGTTTGCTCGAAAAAAAGGAAAGGAAATATTTAAAACAGCACAGATGAAGCACTTCTCAAGGACATACCACTTTTTCATGACATTATCTAAACAGTAGCACAACACCAATAGAGATGACAAAGCTCAATCATATGGATGAAATTAGTGGGCGAGTACCAACCTTTGTCAGGAGGCTTATTGTGTAGAGCATACAGATGAAGCACTTCTCCGGAACCATCTGTTGCTATCTACGGTGGTGGCCATGCTTACTATATACTCCTCGATTAGTTTAATGTTTCCAACATCTTCTTGTGCAGTTCCACTAAAATATATGGTATCTTCAAAGAAGATCCCTGTTTGCACAAGTAGAGATAATTACATATTACATTAAGAGTGGCATCAAATCAGTGGCAAAACAATTGCTCGTTCCAGCCATAGCAATAAATTAAGATGCAAAACTATATCATTACTTATGTCATCACAGTTCTAGTGCTTCATTACAGCACCGGGAGTTGATTTTTGTTTTTCTTCCGCTTGTTCTTCCCCTTCATCACTTGGTTCAATAACAGACAAGCTTCACCTTCAATGTAAGATTTGGCATGTCAATTAGGGAGCACAAGTATAGTACTAAACTTAATTTTCTGATGAAAGTGGCAAAATACAGGCCAGCAGTTGTGAAATATCCTTATCTTACATCAATGGGATATTACGGTGCACATACAGATTGGAAGTCTTGTCTCCATTTGTGCAGTTCACTAAAATCAACCAACATTATCGTACAAGTAGCACAACATATGAAAGCACACTGCAGAATCATGTGAAAGAAGGCTAGTACTGACCTCTCATGATGCGGAATTCAAACAACTCACAAGAAGAAGATCTGAACCAAATTCGCCTTAACGGATAGGAAGTAAGATCTCCTCTTGTGCAGTTCCACTAAGATCAAGCAATCAAGCAACGTTGTCGGTGTGACATTTTGGTTGAACTGCACAAAACACTCTTAAAACAAAAGTGTTTTGTGCAGTGCAACAAAAGGTCACAATGGCAACGAGGTGAAGTAGATAACCATGTTTACACAGAGGTGCAAAGGAAACAATTAGTGGTCAATAACGGTGGATGACACAGAAGCCAACAAAAAGAAGCATCTACCTTATCTAAATGGGAAAGAAAGCAAGACAGTAGCATTTCTCAAACGGTGGCATTCATTAATATTAACATAGAGGTTATATTAAGAATAAAATTCGTTAAACATGTAATTTGCTTTTAACTGTGGCATTGCATCAATTTTCCAGCGGCATTATTAGAGGGTGTTTGTTTACAGGGACATTTTGGTGTAGGGACTAAAAAAACTCCGTGTCAATCCCATCTAAACCAAACAGGAGGGACTTTTAGGGACTAAAAGTGGGCATTTGGGACTAAAGAAAGAAGACCCCGAGGGAGTCTTTTTGGGACTTTTTCCAACAATTGCCCCTGCCACGCATCGCACCTTGTCTCTATTAGTTCATTACTAGGGGTAACATGGTCTTTTAGCATGTCATTTAATAACCTCTAGTCCATGTTTAGTCCCTGGAACCAAGCAGGTAGGGACTAAGGAGTTTTTAACCAAACAGGGCCTTAGATTAACAACAGCTAATGATTTGCACGGGACAGTGGACGCACCAGCACCATGTGCATCTACCGATGTAATGTGGTCATGCACAGTCTGTTGCAACAAAGAACAAACAACCAAGGAGCATATTTGTGTTGGTCCCAGTTTTGTTATCTTTAGACACCTTTCCCTATGTGAGCGCAGCAAATCTAGTCCTGCTCAAACTCTACAGCCTTGTCCCTTCCTTTCCTTTTTGAACTAGTACTTTCGCCCCTTCCTTTCCTCTTTGAACCACGTCCTAGATTTATGCGATACAACTTTCTCCACTACTTTCCCCCATTCCTTTCCTCTTTGAACCACGTCCTAGATTCATGCTATACAACTTCCCCCTTCATTTCCTCTTTGAACCACGTCCTAGATTCATGCTATATACAACTTTTCCCACTACTTTCCCCCACTCCTTTCCTCTTTGAACCACGTCCTAGATTCATGGTATACATGCAGCTGGAGAAATGCATGTGGAGTAAGTAAATTATACCTTAAGGTTCTTGGGGCGTGGTTCGGTGGGCGACGGGACGGCGGCGAAGAAGAAGGGGTCGGAGGCCCTCCCGCGCCGCCGCTGGGTGGAAAGTGAACAGCTGCGTCGGTAGTCCCTCGCCGACGGCGACAGTGTTAAGCCTCCTGCCCTTCTCGGCGGACGGATCCTGCCGGCTCTTTGAGCAGCAGTGAGGGGAGAGAGAGGCCAACGAAGTCTTGTTTAAATCTGGAGAGGGCTTGTGAAGAGAGCAACTACAAGCGCTGAGGCTCCAGCGTGTATATATATACTGGAGAGAGAGTGTGAAGCGTGCAAACCCTAGAAAACATTTTAACCAGTCAAAGAATCCTCCTGGCACAAATTATGCTCAAGTGTAGTTATCGAACCCGAGACCTCAAGTTTGATGAGCGAACAGGCTAACCAGCTACACAACCCTCCTGTTATGTTCAACGAGAGGGAAATAACCTTTTATACATTCCTGCATTCGTGTGACAAGCATGCCGTGTTTTTTTTTGTGTGTGGGAGTCATTGGGATTTCGATCATAATCGTGTCATGTGGCTTTGGTGGTAAGACTATCCACAGCGGTGCAGAAATAATGCAGCCTTAGTCACCTTACCTCTCTCCACGTAGTACGTTGGGTCCCACCAGTCAGAGGGTGAAACAAACAAATTAATAAGAAAAATTAAAAGCGCCAGCGGTGTATCTTACCTCACACATCTCGCTACTGCTCGGGAACACTGTCCAATTGATCCCTCCATTCACTCACGTACTATTTTAAGTGAATCCTTATTATAACATGCACACAAATTTTGGGCACTTGTATTCGACTTAAGTCAGTGTGCCACCTTATCTCGTATACTTACTACTCCCTCTGTCTAGGTGTAATAAGTCACGTTAGAAGGTGCAACGGGACCAAGGTGCGTGCGTGTGTGTGTGTGTGTGTGTTTAACAGCATGTGTGTGTTAGAGAGAGCGACAGATCGACCTACTCCTACAGAGAGATGTTGTGTAGTGTACGATTTTAGCCATGAGAGTCGGTGCATCCTCTCGTTTCCGGGCGTGTCCGGTAGGGACATGCGGACAACTACCACGCCCGCTCCTGACCAGCTTGGCCCACCCAAAGCCCCTCCATCGCCCGCGCGTGCTTCCTGCCCGAAACGGTCAGCGCCGCTCCAAAGAATCGGTGCCGCATTCATGCCCGGGCAGAGCGGACGCGACCTCTCACTGGCACAAGAGTGATGGTTGCTTCGTCCGTCCAACTTGCTGCTGGGTCTATGTGATTTGACGGCTCATTGGTCTTTATTACTGAGGTGGTAGGACTGCTAGATGTCCCACGCTTTCGGCGAAAGGAGGTACTACTACTAGATTACAATTTTCTCCATTCTTACAGCAGAGGCGTGCAAGAGCAGTGAAAACACGCAGGCTCAGTGATTACATGGCCCACCTTACACTATCACCGTGTGACACCTAACTCTTTACATAGTACTCCCTTCGTTCCTAAATATTACTAGATGAGTCCCCGCACGTTGCCGCGGAACAGCGGTATATCTCTCTGCGCAAAATTATCGATTTCATAGAACTAAAAAAACTCTATAACTGCATGACAAATGTGGTAGCCAAACTAAATAAACTCCCATCATCATTTAGATCATCCCACGTAAGGAAAAAAGATCAGCCAACTTCTACTGCATAATGGGATTATATTTTTCTTTTTAACATGTTAATGGGACTTAAAAGCTCACTTACATGCATGCTACCGGTGCATGCTTGCATGCCGACATGTTGATGTGATTTAAAACCCACTCACATGCATGTGCCACGGTATTTCTGCATGCTTGCATGTGGCTTAGTGCAGAGCCTCTCAACATCTAGATTAGACGGCTATTATGGACTGATTTACTTCATCTAACGGCTACATCAATTTTGATGATGTGGCTCAAGGAGAGGATAGAGAATTCCTAGTAGTGGGGGCTAGCTATTACTAGTAGATAAGTCTTTGTAGAGATTCCACTACATACGGAACAAAATGAATGAATCTACACTTAAAATGCATCTATATACATCCGCATGTGGTTCATGGTGAAATCTCTACAAAGACTTATATTTAGGAACGGAGGAAGTACTAGTATAGTACGTACTGTAATTTATCAGCGAGATAAATTTGTACAATGCTATGAAGCTTCCAGCTTCTGTTACATGTATCTTGCGTCCAAGGTTGCCCGTTGCAACATTTCATCAAATACAAAGGAGACTAACATGCATGCTATTGCATCTCAATGATTGACACATCATAGCAAATATGTACTCCCTCCGTTCCAAAATAAGTGTCTCAACTTTGTGCAAACTTTAGTACAAAGTTGTACTACTACTAAAGTTGACACTTATTTTGGAACAGAGGCAGCTAAAGAAAAAAACAATCCATGCAGTCCCTAGCCCTTGAACCGTGAACCCTGACCAGGCTTCAATTTGCTGGCAACGTTCGAGCTTCCTAATAAATGAAGTTTGCAACCTTTTGACCATCTGATCATTTTGTGCAGTTTCACCAAAATCGCGATGAGCATCCCTGTGGCAAAGAAATTGAAGAAGCGTGATTAGAATAAGATTACTGGGACTAGTTGATGAGACATAAACTCATCACAAATACAGTACGTTGAAGCCAGTAGAGGTATGTGCGGGGCAAAGAAGTAGAGAAATATCCACAGGGAGTGATATGGGCAGCTGGAGCAGTGGTGCAAGCCGGCTGTAAAGGGAGTTGTACCTGAGGGGCGTAGCTCAACCTTGAGGAGGGCGGCGGGAGGCGGCAACTGCCCACGTCGCGGGAGTGAGCAAGGGACGAAGGCAACCTCACCGGCTTTGTGAGAGAGAACGGCAGGGACCACTGATCGGGACGTGCCAACAGTGGGTTTTCGCCGTCGGCGACGGCCACCGCATCTACACTAAGCATCCACCCCTTCCCCAAGCGGACGTGATCCACCGGGATGTTAGAGATGTGGCCACAGTCGTTTTCTGCGAGAGAGTGTGAAGAGAGCAACACCAGCAAGCAACCGTGTAGGCTGGCCCGTCCTGACTATGTATATAGTGGAGCGGTTTCCTTTTCTCTCCATATGAACCTATCATATTGCGTACGTGCCACTGAAGAAAAAAAACTTTATTTATAAATGACGCGGCACCTACTACTTGTTCTCCTATAACCTTGTGCTTGGCATCTCCAAAATATTAACCTTGCGATTGGCTCTTCGCCTCTTCGGGAAGTCGAGCAGTAATGGTAGTGCAGTATATATCGTTCTGGCTATATGAGACCGAATGAATTGCTGCACGTCCACCACGTGGGCGAGGGTCGAGGGGCGAGGGAGAGTGCTACATACGGAGCAAAATGAGTGAATCTACACTCTAAAATACGTCTATATACATCAGTGTTTGGAGTATGTACTAGTAGTTCATATTGAAATCTACTAAAGGACATATATATTCCAAACAATATGATATAATCTCTATAACCAAGGTAGTAGTAGGGACGAGGAGTAAACGGAGGGAGTAGTAAATTTTTCTCCTCGTCCTGCGAGCCACCGCGTGCATGGGCGAGGGAGCGGGCGTAAGGCGGAGCAAGCTTCACCTCATCCTGCGAGCCACCGCGCCCGTGGGCAGGGGAGACGGTGTACTAAGCAAGCTTCTCCTCGTTCTACGAGTTGACGGGACACATCAAAAGTACTCCAGTGTATAGAGCCTTGCCTCTAAGGTAGGCCCCACATGGTTTGCCTCTTTTTTTAACATAACACGTCAAGTCGCAATTTGTTTGTTCACCCGTGGTAGACGATCCTCCCTCCACCAAGTGGACAACCAGTACACATGCCAAATTACCACGTGGGCTGCCTTTTTCGTACAGAAATGAGCTCCACCGTGTACCCGCGCGGGTGTGGTTGGGAAAGAGACGGGAGTACGTGCACCGTGCATGCACCTCTTCTCTTCGTGCACGTCCCCCACCTACGTGGGTGTGTGTGAGAGATACAAACCGCGTTCGTGAGTGTTTTTTGTTTTGGGGTGGGGGTTGGTTTCGTGAATTATTTGTGGGAATATGTGTCAATGACATCTCAAACAAAATTTTGCATGCAATGTGTGTGAAATGGAGGCCTATCCATATCATACGTAGAGGGTCGGGCAATCAACGAGAAGAGAGGGAGGGGTTATAGCTATCGATAGAGTCGAAGAGAGGATCAAGTGGGTGGGTGCGAGATCGATGAAGAGAGCCATCGAAATTGTGTGTGTGTGCAAGTCAAAGATATAGGGCGACTGGCCTACCAGGACGTTAGAGGGCACATGTCAAGTTTGTGTGTGGCAGGGAGACATGACTAGAGCGCTCGATGTATCGGTGTGTGGGGGGGAGGGGTAGGAGGAGGGGTAGGCAGAGGCCTAACTATAGAGGTAGAACGACTCGTATATGTGTTGAGAAGGAGAAACCCAGCTATGTCTTGAGGGAGATCGGTCGACATCCATACATAACTGAAGGACGGGAAATATGATGGGACAGAGAGAGAGGAGAGAGAGAGGGAGGGAGAGGGGTAGAGTGCTGGATGGGTGATGGAGTTGCTTATCGAAGATGGTGGGAGAGGCCTACTAGACAAACTGAGGGTGGAACTGCAATGTTATCAATAAGAGTGGGGATGTGATTCTGTGTGTGCCTGTGCGTGATAGATCTGTCGGGACGCATCCATGGATGATGAAGGGGAACCATGTGTTTGGTAAGCAAACCTAACTAGATCGGTAGATCAATTGTTGTTTGTCGGAGGAAGGGAGAGACACAACTAATGAGGTAGATCGATTGACGTGTGGGTAAAAACGAGTTATAAGGACCTAGCTAGCTATATTTATAGCGAGAGATCGGTCGGTGTACTTCCATTTGTTAGAGGCAAATAAGGCCCAGCGAGACGGATAGACAGAGAGAATGGAGCTAGGAGGTGGTGCGAGAGGCCCAACTACTAGCTAGATAGGGGGAGGAGTGTGCGGTTGTGAGATCAATGAAAAGAGGGGCGAGAGTTTACACGTGTGTCTGACCGTATGAGAGACACGAGGCAAGGACACACAAAGGAGGAGATTGAAGGTGTGTGTGTATGTTGTAGGCAGGCATCGCTGGAGAGGTTTATCGATCGGTGTGTGTCGGAAAGGAGTTGTGGAGACTCTGGGAGAATGACCTAAAGAAAAAAATGAATGTGCCCGGTGGATAGAATGCCGAGGGAGGGGGAGGGCGAGGAGGGCGTGTGCATGCACGAGAGAAAGTTAGTGGTAGCTACAAAGGTTAGAGGATTGTGTGGGTGTAAGAGACTAACAAAGATCATAATTTGATATGAAAGCGGATTCATATATTTGAATAGGAGATCATAGTGTTTTAAACATTGCATGCATGAATATAGCGGTGATACATGTGCTGTGCACATGTTATACCATAATGTGATAATGCATGGCGTTTGCAACTCACAGCTAAATGCCGAACAATCTAAACCATACTATACATCAAACAATCTCACATTTTATTTGAATTTGTGATAATGTGTGGCGTTTTCAGCTTACAACTAAATATCGAACAATCTAAACAATACTATATATCGAACATTCTCACATTTTATTTGAATTTGTGGTAATGTGTGGTGTTTGCAACTCACATCTAAATACTTGTAGGCGTAGGGGGCGGGGCACCATACATAATGTGATAAACACATTATACATATGAGACATGGTTTAGATTATGAAGATCTAGCTAGAGCTAGAAATGTAATGTGATTTGAAATCAAAATAAAGTGGATTCAAAAAATCTAGTTTGAGTTCATATAGTACACATAGTTCATATGTAACTCGAGACTAATCATGTGGTGTGCTGTGAAGATAATACACAAATGATGGTTTAACTTGACAATAATGATGATTGTAGATCTTATTAAAACAGAGAAACGAATTCAAATGCTTTGACTTCACAACAATCATTACTGTAGATCTTATTCAAATAGAGAAACGAATTCAAATTTAGTTCATATTGAAGCGGTAGTATATACGTTTGGAATGCACTAAAACGTTCATTTGAGTAGTAGGTTGCATGCATTATACACGTAGCTAAATCTTTTAATTGAACATAACATGAATTCAAACTTTTGAATGACATTTGTAGTGCGCATTGATTTGGTACACTACACGTTAGGCTTGTCCGGAAATTTCAACCCGCACCTTGTTAGCCCGAAATATTTAAGATATAAGTTTGTCTCGTTGTGCTCCGACAACTCCCTCCATCTCAACCTGCGCCTTGCTATTCCGAAATTACAACGTGCACGAAAACTCCCACCTCCTGTGAAATCCCGACACGCGAAATGTCCGTGGTACCCCTGAACCGAAAGAACCGCCTCAAATCGGTGGGGGTACTTTCGTAACTTACCCCACATTTCGGACAAGCGCGTCTCTAAGCCATGGTTCCCCACTGCCATCCCATCCGCCCACCCATTCGTACGCCGAGGCCGCGAAAACCCGCGACGAAACCCCACACCCTGCTCCGTCCGCCACCCAGCCGGAGCCTCTTCCCCGACGACGTCGTCCACAGTAACACCTCGACGTCCCTCATCCACCGTACCGGATGAGGATCCATCGTCAATCTCATCGTTCGCCGGTTCAGCCACCCCATCCTCCACCTCCAAGGAGCTGCCCCGACGTCCCCCTCGTCTTTCGCGCCACCTCCATTCCAACACCGCCGTCTTCACCTGCACCACCGGAAGAGCATCATCATCACCGTTTCCTCGGATGAAGCTGCGGCCTAATCGGCACCACCAAAGAGGTTGTACACTAATCGTCGCATTTTCTTCTTGATTCTATCTCACGGTGCTGCCGGTGCTTGGTCCCGAGCCGACACGGCGTGGCTCCATCCAAGGCGGCGTCGCCGGCCACTTCCTCCACGGCGTCGCTCCCTCGGCGGCGACGTCCACATCAGTAGGAGCTGCTGCTGCTTTAGCTCTCGCTCGCGCTGCTGCTCTGCTCTTGCTCTCGGTCCCCTGCCTGGTCTGCTCTTGCTATTGCTCTTTCTCGTGCTGCTGCTCTCGCTCTTGCTCTTGCTCTTGCTTGCGATGATGCTCCGATTTAGCTACACTTCAGTCGACTGAATCGACTTTTGGATCAGTCGATTTTCAGGGGGTGGGGGGGGCTCGCCGGGGTGAAGGAAGAACCAGCC
>NC_057802.1:448010720-448117691 GCF_018294505.1 Triticum aestivum | reverse complement strand
GGGCTCGCCGGAGAGGTACCCCACTATCTATCTTAGGGTTCAGGATGGGGCGGTGGTCGCTGGCGGTGGCGGGGCGTTGGCGGGGCGGTGGCGTGGGGATCGCCGGAGAAAAAGCTCGGCACGGGGCGGCCTAGAGGGATGGTCGGGGCGGCGGCGGACCGGCGGTGGGGAGTGTTTTTGGGGCGGGCGGGACGGCACACAGCCGGCCGCGGGCGGCGGGGGGTTGCTGTTTGGTCGGTGGTGGCTGGCGGCTCAGGGGGGTGGAGGTTGAAGATGAACCGCAGGCCCTTGATTTCGTATCCAACGGCTGCAAAATCGACTGACCAGAGATGAAAAAGTCAGTCGACCGACGTGTAGCCTCACCTTGCTAGTGCGTTCAGTTTCAACAGCAAAATTCAGTTTCGACAACAAAATTCAGTTTCGACAGTTAAGTTCAGTTTCGACAGTTAAGTTCAGTTTCGACAGTTAAGTTCAGAGATGAGCGGCTGATGTACAATTTGTGGTTATGTATTTTACGTCATGTATTGGAGATGCTATCAGAATTCCACTCAGGTTAACGTTGTTCGTTGTCTCTCTTGTCCTGCTTCAGCCTCGGCGTCGTACAACTCACCGGAGCTGCTTCAACGACGAAACCCTCCATCACAGCGGAGCAGTACCTCGGGCTCCATCTCCAGACGCCTAAGATCTTCTTCGCCTCCTCCGATAGCAAAGTCAGCCGGAGCATCCTCACCGGCCAACCCAATCATGCTGAGATCGACATGGCTTCGCCAAAGAGGTTGTACACTTGTTGCATCTCTTTTTTACTCTACATGTTATATATATTGTCCACTGAGCATACGGATTTGTTCCTTTAGTGTCTCCTTGAAAAAAAACGTAGGAATCTTAATTTTCACTTGTCCTCCATTTCAAATTCCTATTCATGAAGCACAAGACAAAGAGATAGTAGCATAATAGCATTATAACCGTACATTTTCTTGTGGTTTGACTTAATCTCACCATGCTTCTTTGCATCCTGTGATCTTCCAATTGTTGTGAATCAAACACCCAGATTAGCAGAAATCCTGTGTTTTTAAATTCTCTGTTTTGCACGTGCACTCCTATCCTATTCCTGTCTATTTCCTATCCCTACATTGTTGGAATCCTCCAATTCAAACGAGCCCTTACAGAATTACTTCTCTTACAGATAGTTGTCAAAGAAAACCTTGCGTGGTTTGTCCCGCTCCTGCTACGCCGTCGTCCACCCCAGCTCAGCTGCTCCAACGACAGAAGGGTCCGGCACAGCAGGGATCCGGCCTCCAGACTGTCTTTCTCCGCCTCAGATCTTCTTCCCTGCCGCTGGCAGCCGTGAAAACTGCATTACCATCATCAACCGAGCAGATGACCTCGAGGACTACACGGGTCCGCAAGAGAGGTCGCACTCTTTCGTGTCTTCTTACGTTATGCATCGCTTAATATTACATGCTACTTTATCGTCCTGTTCACCGATTAGACTCTGAGTCAGCTCCAAACTAATGGTCAAACTTGAGTTTTTAAATGGTTGTGGGGTACATATCGGGGCCGCTATCAATAGTATCAATCTACTATCTGGTTAATCTCCGGTGTCTACTATGAGTTTCATGTTGGGTGGGAAACAAACAGTAAAGAAGCCATTATCTGTATTTTTTAACTGAAGCCATTATCTACCTGCTATTATTGGTTTTGGGTCTATCCACAGGTTGCTACCATCACTCTGGATTCTTGCATGCACTCCTTACATAATCTCACTATGTTTTATTCCTATGCATGACAGTTATTGTAAACAATGGAACTGAACATGTAGAGAAAAAGAGACGAGCCTTGCGTGGCAATAAAATTTCATGCAGACGTCGCTCCATGGTAGGCGCAAAGGCAGCCCCCCCCTCCGCGCATTTCGGATTGTAATCGAGAGGAAGATATCTGTCTGAGGGGGATTCAGAAGGAGAAGACAACTCCTATTTACCCCCTGAGGTCTTCGCTCTAACTTGGCATGCTGATGTTGGTTATATCATGCATATGGTGTCTTGCGTTGCTTACTTTATACATCAAATATATCATCTGCTTAGTTTAGACATCCTTTGTGTGAATGCCATCTATTTAGTTTATTCATCGTTTATGTGAATTATGCAACGCCATCTTGTTTAGCCAGGCATCATATATGTGAATTTTGCAATGCCATCCTGCTTAGCCAGTCATCTTATATGTAAATTATATCAGGCCATCCTTTTTTTGTTACATATTACATTTGTCAACAATGTTAGTACATTCAACTGCTCTTCGTGTGCATCAGCCATTTGACACGGTGATGGCAAATTCTGGAGTGAAACAAGGTCTTCAGAGCAGACTATGCTATCTGACGAAGCGCATATCTCGCTGGTTACGGATAGCTCCTCAGAGGAGGATTCAGAGACAGAAGACCAGTCCTATCCCCCCCCCGAGGTGTATGCTCTAACTTGGCAGGGTTATGTTGCTCATATCGTGCGTATGGTGTCTTGCATTGCTATGTCATTTGATTAGTTTAGACATGCTTTGTGTGAATGCCACCTGTTCAGTGTCTAATTACCATATATGTGAATTATGCATTGCCATCTTGTTGCAAGACATTATATATGTGAATTATACAATGCTAGCTTTTTGCAAAGGCATTATATATGTGAATTATGCAATGACATGCTGTTTAGCCAATCATCATGTAGGTGAATTATATCATGCTATCATTTTTTTGTATTACGTGTTCCATTTGTCGACAACATTTGTATATTCAACTACTCTTCCTGTGCATCAGCCATTTGAAGCGGTGATGGAAGTATCTGGAGTGAAAACAAGGTATTCAGAGCAGACAATGCTACCTGCTGAAGCAGACATCTTGCTGGTTACAGAGAGCTCCTCAGAGGAGGATTCAGAGACTGATGACCAGTCCTATTTCCCCCCTGAGGTCTATGCTCAAACTTGGCAGGGTTATATTACCCATGTCATGCATGTTGTCTTGCATTGCTTAGTTTTTACATCATATATGGATTGCCATCTGCTTACTTGCTTACTATATAAATCATATATTTGAATTATATCATGCCATCATGTTTACATAGTACATACACATCATCTATCTGAATTATGGCATGGCAACCCATTTAATAAAGACATCATATAGTTATATCATCTCATCATGTTTAGTGTTTACAGTCATCATATTTTGAATTATGGCATTCTATCCGTGAATGTATGTGAATTATGGCATGCCAACCTATCTAATAAACACATTATATAGTTATGTCATGTCATCCTGTTTACATAGTCTCATATTTTGAACTATGTCTTTCCATCTTTTTTAGTTAGCCATCATAATGTGAAATTGTGTCATGCTATCCTGTTTAGTTAGCCATCATATATGTGAAATTGTGTCATGCTATCCTGTTTGGTTAGACAACATAAATATGAATTATTTCATGCCCTCTTTTATTCCCCACTATCCATTGCACCTGTCTATCATACAATGTCTATACTTTCAATTACTTTTCTTGTTTTTTAGCCATTTGAATTGGAGAGCATGATGGCAGTATCTAAGGGAGTAACAACACGGTCTTTAGAAAAGATAGTGCTACCAGTTGATGCAGATAGAACCACGGTTGTACTTGCCCAAGGACCAGATCCACCACACATAACCCAGACTCTCGCAAATTGTACCCCTACCCAGTTGGACAGAGAACCAGCTACACCCCTTCTAACCCCAACCCCGGCAGATAGTAACCCATTTCCAGTTGACACAACACCGTCTCCACCACAGAGCACCCAAACACGAGCAGTTAGTAAGGGAACTGCAGTGCCCAAAGCACGAGGACCACCACTCCGAATCCCAACTCAACGCTTAAAGGAGAAGAAGATTTGTTCTCAGGTAAGGTTCTGTAGCTATGGTTCATACTCCTTTGCTCTTGCATTACGGTATTTAGTCATACCAACTATTTTCCAATTTGAAGGATGGAATTGAAACTCCAATGGCGCAACAGGTATGTTTTAAACCTGTTTCTTTAACTGGTTTGCTATTGTAACCTGCTCTATGTTGATTTCAGTTTCAATTGAATAAACAGTTATGTTCTCATGTCATGCACATTACAAGTGTTGTTATTGCTCTATAGTTACCCACACTTATATTCTGCCTATTCTGCTTTGTCTTGAACAAATATTATTTGAACTGTGTCTCTATCTTGATTTGGCAACAAAAACTAGAATGATATGGACCATAAAGTGACCATGGCACATAGATATATGTTTGTTTCATGCTATTATCCTGTCCACTTTACTACTGAACTCATTTACCAAAGTGAGTTTCATATACAACATGGTAAACATGTGATGTGTCTGCTTGTTTCTCTTTAAAATGCGGACAAAATATTGGAGAACAGTACCGCGTTATCCAATGGTAAAGGAAGTAATGCAGATAAGGTTCAAGATAGTGAGACATCCCTGTTGGTCTCCAAGAAAGCTGATAAAAACTATCTTGACGACAGTGAGGGAACCCAAAAGTCCTGTCTTGATGTAGTGTTCGAGTTACTGGCCACTACTGCTGGCACAAGCTCTTCGAACTCGCTGCCCGAATCAGTTCGTCTTCTTGAGTCTCAACTTCAAGTTGAAAGACATCGATCAGATGTGCTGTGACAGGAAGCTGAAGGACTGAGGAAGTCCCTGCAGAATTCAGATGCATATTTTCTGGTGCAACAGCAAGCGCTAGAGGATTTAAGCGCCAAACAAGAGAAAGTTAATAAGCTTGGTAAGCATCTTGCCAGCATTATGGGCACCCAGCATATCTTCTGAAGTGGTTTCAGTTCTGGATTTGTTTTGCTGCGGCGTTTATTTGCGCTGGTCGCCAACTTTGACAACCAGTGTATATGATATGCTGCTTTGTTCCCTATATTTGCACTGGTGGCGAACTTTGATGCCGAGTGGATGTAATATGTGTAATAGCCGTGATAGCCTAGCGTTAGTTGCTTGCTTATTTATTTCCTTGTTGTCTTGTTTATTTGTTTGCTTGTAGTCATTGCAGTTCTTTTTCCGCGGTTAGCTAGTGGCTGAAATAACCTATTTTTTAAAACTAGGCCACAATAACCATGGGCTAATATTTACTGTAGTGACACTGGGCCTCCTACTGGCCGTAGAAACAGTGGGCCTTCTACGGGCCGTAGAAACAATGGGCCTTCTACAGGCCGTAGAAACAATGGGCCTTCTGCGGGCCGTATCATCAATGGGCCTTATACGGGCCGTATGATCGATTGGCCAAACATGGGCCAAACAGACCGCATTATGGCCGTAAACGGGCTAGAGTTGGAATCGTCCGTTCATGGGCCGACCATAACGGGCCATCGTTAATAGGCCGTATTTGATGATGCTATGAAAACGGCCCAACGTATTAACGGACCACAAACGGGCCGACTGTAACGACGGGCTGAATTTGGCCCACAAGCAGAAAATGACAGTAACGGGCCGTAAGTAACCGAATGCTGGAAAATGAGCCCAAGAATAAATGGGCGCTGAGAAGGCCGAAAGATAACATGGGCTAGAAACGGCCCAACGGAATAACGGGCCGTTAATGGGTATAAAGTGATACATTGTTCATTACGGGCCAGTTTCACCATGGGCCGTTAATGGGTGTAAAGTAATACACTGTTCATTACGGGCCAGTTTCACCACGGGCCGTTAATAGGCCAAGAGTTACATAGGGCCTCATATGGGCCGAAAGACGTCATGGGCCATACATGCGCCAGAAGTGAAAACGGGCTGGAATCATATTGGATGGCCCAGATGACGCTACTGGGCCTAATTCGGATAGGGCGTAACGGGCCTTGGGTTAGCGGGCTGTAAATGGGCTATATGCGAACAGGTCGTTAATAGGCTTTCCATGGGCCGGCCCGCCACCTTTTGACCAAGTCAAACAGGCTGGCCTTTTCATAGGAATGGGCCTCTGTTGGGTCGTTCCACGTGTCGACGTATCATAGGCGCCTTCCGTCCAATGAGTGGATGACATCTGTCCCAACGATGAGCCGACACGTGTTTCCTCCAGCCAATGATGATTTTACACGTGGAAAATCCCCATTGATCGGGGCTGTTAACGGGTTATCGGATCCAAAACCCGACCCGATAGCTTAACGGCGTTCCGTTACGGTGGATGCCACGTGTCGGTCACCCTTGACGAAAGCACTTCTGTGACGCGCGATTTATCATCATGGAAGTGGACACTTCTGTGATGATAATTTTGGTAATGTCATGGAACACTTCTACGACAGCACAGGTATGACTATCTTGATTCTGTCATAAATTTGTCATGGATGTACATGCATGACAAAAAACGCGACCTACTGTGACAAACACGTATCATCACGGAAGTGTAATTTTTTGTACTGAATACAACTCTTCATTGGTATAAGCGCAAATGGCTTCCAGGATCCAACAGCCTAAAAACTATGTTTTCCCAATGCGTATATTCAGGTCATCCGCCTCACAGTGAGTGACATGTACAACCACACAATCCTTCTCTGCATCAGGGCTCTAATTGAAACAGAAACAAATTCTGAATTACTTTCCTGTATAAGAAACACAAGTTATTTAAACCACTATGTATAGCATGGCATCGAAGCTAATAAATTTTTTCATTATTCATCACCACATACTTAGATGAAAAACCACAATCGAGATCGGCAAAGAAGAAAATCACCTTGGGCAGCTCAGTGGGGGGGACACATCCTCGAAGGGGGAAAACGGCTCCTACAGTGCCACGGGGGCTGTAACCTCAAATGGGGCGTTGACCATCATAGTAGTGGCCGTGAGCGTATCTGGGGTCAGCTCGGTGGCTGCCTCCATCTTCTTGGAGCTCTCTGTCTCGTGGGGATCAGCCTCCCACGTCTGCTCCAATATGGGCAGATCTTTGCCTGGTTCTCCTTGGTCCATCATGAAACTGACGAATACTAGGATACCACTGAAAGGAAAACACAATCGCAATGACAATGAAACAAAAAAGAGAGTGAGGATCGGTTACTGCTTTGCAAAAGTTATTTTTTTTCTCTGAACGAAAATATACCAACATCATGGATCCGCTTACCTTCCCTTCGTTGGGAGAGAAGAATAGTGGCAGATGCGAGTGTTGCCTTTCTTGAAGACGATGAGGGAGAAAGGGATTCAGCGAAGGGTGAAATGATGGTTGCTTCGTCCGTCAAATTTAGACTGCGGGGAGGTGGGGTTTTGTGATACGACGGCTCGTTATTGCCGCGCTACGACCGGGGTGACTCTCCGCCTGCATACTGCCTTCTAATTTGGTGGATGGCATTTGGGCCCGCGCACTGCATGGCCCGCATGTCGGTGAACAAAAGTATAACGACATTCAGTAGAGGGAGACGTTTCGATGACCTAGGAGGAGCCAGAAGCGGTATTGTATCCACTTTACTAGTAGTAATTGTTTTTCTGGGTAGCTGTAGAGTGTCTCCACTGTACTAGTAGTAATTGTTTCTCTGGGCCCAAGACAAAACAGCCCATCCACCCTAGTAAATAGTAAAATCAATTCAAAAGTCCATATATTTACTGAATGAGAGGCACTACCCACACCCAGCACACCGCCCCCCAAAAAAACATGGGTATTCTTCTTCCTCCTCACTCCCACCCACTTCATGTCAGCTCGCTCCACTCGTACCCCCAAATTCCTCACCTCACTCCTACAGAAAACCCCAGCTCCCCTTCTTCCTCACTATTACAGAAAAACCCCAGCTCCCCTTCTTCCTCACTCGCACTACAACTAGGCTCGTCATTCGTTACTCTGCTCAAATCCGTGAGCGCGACGCGACGCCCTCGAGGAAAATGGAGTCGGCTGACCCCAGCGCGAAGAAGATGAGGCTCCCGTCAGCGGCGACGCCTGTTGTACATCCCGCATCCGGCAGCGCGGGGAGAAGCGGCGACCCTGCCCCCACCGGATCCTAGGAACCCGTAGAATCTCGAGTGGACCGCATCAGCGATCTCCCGGACGCCGTCCATGGGGAGATCATCTCGCTTGTGCCCACTAAGGATTGCTGCCGCACCCAAGTCCTCTCAATTCGATGGCGCCCTCTATGGCGCGCCGTGCCCCTTAATCTCGACTGTAGTCAGCTATCTCTCTTCATTGATTTTGAAATTCCCAGAGCCATCGTCTCCTCCCACCAGGGCTCCGTTCAAAGCCTCTGCATCCCGTCATGCTACCTGAGCAAGCATACCATGCCCTGCATGGTGGACACCTGCCTGAATTCACAGAACTACAGCTGCTTGAGTTCTACTATTCCCCTGGAAATCACCTACCAGATACCGAACGCCATCTACACGTGCCCTCAGCACCGATGTCCATCTCGCGGTTTTCCTCCTCTCTCCACACCGCCACCTTTGCGCTGTGCGACCTACCAGACAATCTGGTACAAAACCTTCAACTCCCATTTCTCAAGAAACTTTCACTTGTGCAGGTTCATATATCGGAGGCCTCATTGCACAGCATCATCCACTCCAGTTGCCCTGCCCTGGAGTGCTTGGTGCTTCTTTTCACAGTTAGAATCGGTTGTCTCCAAATAAAGTCGCCTAACCTTGTAAGAATTGGAATTTGTTTTGACGGAAGGCAGCTCATCATCCAAGATGCCCCTTCACTTCAAAGGTTGATCCTTGATTCTAGTTATTCACCGTTGCAAATAACCGTCCTCTCTGCGCCTAAACTGGAGACCTTGGGTGTAATACATGATCACTGTGCTCATTTCAATATGGTGTTTGGCTCCACAGTTCTTCAGGTACTTTACATTATCATCTACACTTGTAACCATAAGCTGCATTTTAAATTTCTGCGCATAAGTTATATGTCATCTTGGAGTACACATTTTGTACTAATATTATGTTCTATGCTCAATGAAGAGTTTCTCCATGGATGGCCTATCAATGGTGCTGGATTCTGTCAAGATCTTATATATCCAAATGAATAGTTTTGATCTGAACAAGATTATTGGCTTGCTGCAATGCTTTCCATGCCTGGAGAAGTTGTATATAAAGGTGATAATTTCACGCACATTGGAAGCCGGCATATAGTGTACTAGAATTAACCGTTCAGTTGTTGCTCTTTTGACACTCTTTTTTTAGACCTTAACTGTTTTCAATCTTCATATCTATTTAGGCAACAGGACGGGGTAACAAAGTTATAACCAATCGGTGGATTCGTAAGCATCGGGATTTTCTCACTTCTCATGAGATTCGATTGAAGAAAATAACACTAGAACGATATGTAGCCAACCCTGCAAACACTAGATTTGTCACATTCTTCCTGCTGAATGCGAGGTTACTATTGTCCATCAGGCTTAAGTTTATCAGCAGCATGGTTTTGACGGATGGGTATGTGGAAGAGCAAAAAAGGAGTTTCAGGTGGGAAAAAGAGCTTCTGAATGTGTCGGGCTTCTATTTACAACATATTGTGGTCATAATCCAGTAAATTTTACGACCTAGGATGTTCATTCTATGGACCTGACCGATCCATTTGACTGCCAAAAACAGTGCTGGAGTTAGATGTTGTTGCCCTTTTCAACCTGGGTTTATTTGTAAACCTGATGAACAATTAACCCTCATGCTTTTGTACAGTTTGTAAGCTGGAGTTAGATGCTCTTGCCCTTTTCAACTCGGCTGTGACTATCATATTTTCTTTGAAGCAAGGAAAATGGCTTGCCAGTCGTTTAATTTAGAGTGAAATATTGTAACAACTAACAAATCCCAACCAAGGGAAATAACATCACTCTCGCCGGCTGCTTGAGCTCACTGTGCATTACAAAAGCCAAGTGATTAGCCCCCACCAGCACCCACAAACTTATTTCCAACTAGCACATCAAATGGGCTGTAAATTTTCATAGGAAGGGCTGCATGACCGTGACAGATTTGGATTCTGACATTTGGGACCCGTGAGGAAATAGCCTATCCAAGGTGGTGTCGACTTACTAGCCAGTCAACAAACGATTCTTCCTACCAGCCGTTGGATTGACATCCAACATCTGTCGTGTATCTTCTATCTCTTGTCTTCTTCTTCCTCCAGCCACCCAAACGAAACCACCCCGTCGGCTCCGCCTGCTCCGGCCTCCCATGGCTGGCTGCGCCTCCGCCGCCCTACCGTACGTACCCTCCAATGTTGGCCAGTCCCTCCCTCTATTCCCCCACATGACCTGTTATTCTCCGGCGATGTCAGCCCCAACACGCACCCGCACCCAAACCAGTCAACCCTCATACTCCCCTCCGCCTGCGACTGGACCGGCGCATCTTCCATGGCTCCTGTTCGTTCCGTCCGAGGCCTCTCCGTCGTCCTCCGCCTTGCGGCCTTGGTTCGCTCGCCGTGCACGGTGCACCGCCCTCTTGTGTTGTCAACGTCGTCAACAACCGAGAGGAACAAGGAGATGACTGTACGTGGAGAGGATGACAGTAGGGACCCACCAGCGTCATGGCAGTACGCAAGCAAGTGCCTCTATATTACAAGCCCAAAAATATGGTTCCTCCTAATGGTTGGACATCTGGGGCTCACGCCATTGTCAACGTAGTCAATAAACGAGAGAATTACACTACGAGCAGTTGACACCAGGGACCCAGCAGGTCATGCAGTTTTTTTTGAGGAACAAGCAGTTGTTATTTATACTAGTTTTAGCGATGGATCAGGGTAACAACGGGGCTGTGCGGGGGCTGTGGCCCATCTAGCCAGGGTTTTATTTATGTTTACCACATCATGAGCCCAGCTGTGTTTTTTTCTTGTTGAAAATGGCTAGCCCAGTTCTATTTTTTTAAGAAATACCCAAACGAGGCCTACTTGCTTTATCAGCCCTGCTGGGCTGCAAATCTTTCAAGACGAGGAGAGTTTCATTTGGTTTGCCCAGAAATGGGTTGTACATTTTTTAAACACATTAAACCGGGAATTAGTTTCAATTTCTTTTCATTACAAGATTTTAAATTCAATTGATTTTTATGTGTGGACAATTATTTGGATTTTATATTTATATAAATTATTTTTCAAATAATTTGAATGTGAATCGATATTTCGGGATTAAAAACAGTTGACAGCACCGAAATATGCAAAAAATTCATATACTTTTTAACCATGGCCACAATATGGGGTGTAATGCTAACAAAAAGAAGATGGGCTCCAAAAAAATTCTTAAGAATTATCAAATGGGCTGTATATTATTAGAAATAATGCACACGAGAGCAGTGACTGTTGGATGTCCATCCAACGGCTGTCGTGCCTCTTCAATCTCTGCTTTTCCTGCCCTAGCCGCTCAAACAAGCGCCGGTGGGACTGCCTGCTCCCTCCTCCCGCGGCTGGCTATGCTACCGCGCAGGCCTCACCGCCCCACCGTACTCCCATCGCTGGCCTAGCCATCTCTCTACTCACCCACACCTGCTGTTATTCTCTGGGGACGGCAGACGAACCGGTAAACCCTCGTACTCCTCCACGTGGGAAACAACTGCCGAGTCTTCCCTAGCTCCATGTCGTTCCCTTCCTAGGCCTCGCCGTTGTCCACCGCCCTGGTGCTCTCGGCGCGGCCTGGTCAACGTGGTCAATGAACGACATCCATCGGAAGTGGACTGTACGTGGAGAGGCTGCCAGCTGGGTCCATGGCCGCACGCAAGGAAATGCCTCCTTATTACGCGCAAAATAATGATTCATCCACCTGACAACTAGGACCCATGGGAAGGGCTTCTGTATTTTGCGAAAAAAATGTTCCCCCCGCTGACAAGTCGAACCCACTAGCTATATCTTCGCACGCAAGGAAGTGCCTCCTTATGACGCACAAAAAAATGAATACCCCCTGCTAGCTGGGACCCACCATAGTGGGTGGCTGACTTGTGGGCCTACTAAGTTGACGGGGACAGAGAGCTTTGTCAACTTAGTCAATATGAACGATTCTATCTCCAGTGACCGTACGATGTCCATCCAACGGCCATAGTGCTTCTTCAACCTCTGGTCTTCTTGCTCCAACCGCCCAAAGCAGCGCCGGTCGTGCCGCCTGCTCCTGCCTCCCGTGGCCGGCTGTGCTGCCGCGGAGGCCTCACCGCACCCATACTACTCCCACAGCTGGTCAGGTCGTTCCTCCACTCAACCACACCCCCTGTTATTCTGCGGCGACGGCAGTCTCACACCGCAGCCGAACCAGTGAACCCTCGTGCTCCTCTCCGCATGGGCATCCACTGCCGCGTCTTCCCCGGCTCCATGTCGTCCCCTTCCTAGGCCTCGCCGTCGTCCACCGCCTTGGTGCTCTCGGCGCGGCGTGGTCAATGTGGTCAACGACCGACTTCCATCGGAAGAGTACTGTACGTGGAGAGGCTGACAGCTGGGTCCACGGCCGCAGCTGGGTCCACGGCCACAACCCAGTTTTTTTGTGATTTGCCAAGTAAGTCGCTTTGTCAGGCCTGTTGGGCTGCAAATCTTTCAAGACGAGGAGAGCTTCATTCGGCTGGCCGAGAAAATGGCCTATCAGTAATGAGAAATTGGTTGTACATTTTTAAAACACATCAAACCGGCAATTAGTTTCAAATTTCTTTTTTTCATTTTGAGATTTTAAATTGCATTGATTTTTATGCGTGGACAATTTGTTGGATGTTATATCGATATACATTTATTTTTAAAATCAGTTTGAATGTGACTCAAAATTTCGGGATTAAAAACAGTTCGGACCGCACCGAAATATGCAAAATTTCGTATAATTTTTTAACCGTGGCCACAATATGGGCTGTAATGCTAACAAAAAGAATATGGGCTCCAAAAAAACCTTAAGAATTATCAAATGGGCTGTAAATTATTAGAAATAATGGCAGATGGGATGTATGATGTTTTCCACAGATTTGAGGCTTTCCTAAAAAAAGGTTGACGCACAAGCAGTGACTGTTGGATGTCCATCCAACGGTCGTCATGCTCCTTCAATCTCTGCTCTTCCTGCTCCAGCCGCTCAAACAAGCGCAGGCGGGACTGCCTGCTCTCTCCTCCCCACGGCCGGCTGTGCTGCCGCGCAGGCTTCACCGCCCCACCGTACTCCCATCGCTGGCTTAGCCATCCCTCTACTCACCCACACCCGATGTTATTCTCCGGCGACGGCAGACGAACCAGTAAAGCCTCGTACAGTCGTACTCCCCTCCACGTGGGAAACAACTGCCGAGTCTTCCCTGCCTCCGTGTCATTCCCTTCCTAGGCCTTGCCGTCGTCCACCGCCCTGGTGCTCTCGGTGCGGCCTGGTCAACATGGTCAACGACCGACATGCATCTGAAGTGGACTGTACGTGGAGAGGCTGACAGCTGGGTCCACGGCCGCACACAAGGAAATGCCTCCTTATTACGCGCAAAATAATGATTCCTCCACCTGACATCTGGGACCACCGAAAGGGCCTCTGTATTTCGGGAAAAAAACGATACCACCGCTGACAGCTCGGACCCACTAGCTATATCTTCGCACGCAAGGAAGTGCCTCCTTATTACGCACAAAAAAAGAATACTCCCCCTGTTAGCTGGGACCCAGTATAGTGGCAGCCTGACTTGTGGGCCTACTAAGTTGACGGGGACGAGGGCTTTGTCAACTTAGTCAATATGCATGATTCTAGCTCCAGTGACCATACGATGTCCATCCAACGGCCGTAGTGCTTCTTCAACCTCTGGTCTTCTTGCTCCAGCCGCCCAAACCAGCGCCGGTCGTGCCTCGTGCTCCTGCCTCCCATGGCCGGCTGTGCTGCCGCGGAGGCCTCACCGCCCCCTACTACTCCCACCGTTGGCCAGGCCATCCCTCCACTCACCCACACCCCCTGTTATTCTGCGGCGACGGCAGCCTCACACCGCAGCCGAACCAGTGAACCCTCGTACTCCTCTCCACGCGGGCTTCCACTGCCGCGTCTTCCCCGGCTCTGCGTCGTCCCCTTCCTAGGCCTCGCAGTCGTCCACCGCCCTGGTGCCCTCGGCGCGGCGTGGTCAACGTGGTCAAGGAACGGCTTCCATCAGACTTGGACTGTACGTGGAGAGGATGACAGCTGGGTCCACGGCCGCAGCAAGGAAGTGCCTCCTTATTACGCGCAAAATAATTATTCCTCCACCTGACAGCGGGGACCCATCGTACGGGCCACCGTATTTCGTGAAAACATTTCCCCCTGACTGCTGGGACCCACTAGCTACATCTTCGCACGCAAGGAAGTGCGTCCGAGCAAAAAAAATGATTCGCCCCCCTAACTGCTGGGACCCACCAGCTACATCTTCGCAGGAAAGGAAGTGCCTGACAGTCGGGACCCACCTGGTCGAAGTGTATGTAGCATTGTAATTCTGGTCACGACCATGTACGTACATACTGGTCGATGTAGAGGTGCGCACGTGTCATAGTAGAGGCGCGCACGTAGCATGTACACGTACGTACAGCGGCCAGTGTGCAAGAAAGAAAATACGGCCACGTACGTACATACGGGCAGGGTCTCGAACGCCTACTCACGCATACGTACGGCCAGGGCTCATGTACATGGCTGGGTCGGAATGGAGAAACTGCTTCGCCGTCGTGTTCATGGGGAGGCAACGCAACGCGTGGGAGCCAACCAGCTTGGACGGAACAGCCGATGGAAACGAGGCCTGGCGTACCGCAGAACGGAGGAAACGGCCTTGTGTTCGACCGGCCACAGTCGAAATGGGATCATGTTCATCGGGAGGGGTCTGGCGTACCGCAAAACGGAGGAAACGGACCTCCTACGGTCGAAACGGGGGTCCTGTTGATCGGGATGGGTGTGGCATACCGCAAAACGGAGGAAACGGACTTGTGTTGGAGCGCTACGGTTGAAATGGGGGTCCTGTTCATCGGGAGGGGTGTGGCGTACCGCAAAACTGGACTCCACGGGATACTGTTCATCTCCACCGTCGACCCCCTCCAGCCTCCACGGGTTACTGTTCATCCACCGTCGACCTCCTCCAGCCTCCACCCGCGACTGTTCATCCACGGGCTCCTGTTCATCTAGCCTCCACCGCGTGCTACTCCACGGGCTACTGTTCAACCACCCCTCTCCACGGGCTCCTGTTCAACCACCCCTCCACGTGCTACTGTTCATCCAGCCCTCCACCGTCTACTGTTCATCCTGCCCTCCACGGGGTGGTCCTGTTCATCCAGCCGTCCACGGGATCCTGTTCATCCAGCCCCAACGGGCTCGATCAATCGGGGTCCTGTTCATCCAGAGGCAACACCATGGGGTCCTATTCATCCACCCACTGGGAACTGTTCATCCAAACCCCCCCAGCAACGCTCACTGTTCATCGAGAGGCAGCATCGATCGGCTTCAGTTAGTAGCAGTAGCGAAGGAATCGCTCGATCGGGTTCAGTTAACAGCCATCGATCGATCGCTCGGGTTCAGTAACGCGTAGCCTGCAGTGCAATCGCTCGGGTTCAGTTAGAGCCCAATGCCTCGCACCCACGCGCGTGCATGTACGAGAGAAATGCGCATCGCTCGGCCCCGACCACCCACCGCAACCGGGAACACCCCGATATTTTCCTCGCCCTCCTTCTACCACGGTTTTTTCATCATGGACGGCCCAAAGAATGTCATGCAGCTGCGTCTCCGGCCCGCCCAGGACGAAAAGCCCATTTTCTGTCATGATTTTTTGTCATAGAAGTAGGACCCCACCACATCTATGATGATACCGGGTTTGTCACAATTATCGTCATAGAAGTGTCATAAGTATGACAGGAAAAAAATTCGTTCGGCCCAAAATGTCACGGATGTGTCTTTTTTTGTAGTGATACTTGATGATTGTTTTGAGATATGGAGATAGTGATATTAAAGTTGTGTAGTTGAGTAGTTGTGAATTTGAGAAATACTTGTGTTGAAGGCTGCAAGTCCCGTAGCATGCACGTATGGTAAACGTTGTGTAACAAATTTGAAACATGAGGTGTTCTTTGATTGTCATCCTTATGAGTGGCGGTCAGGGACGAGCGATGCTCTTTTCCTACCAATCTATCCCCCTAGGAGCATGCGCGTAGTGCTTGGTTTTTGATGACTTGTAGATTTTTGCAATAAGTATGTGAGTTCTTTATGACTAATGTTGAGTCCATGGATTATACGCACTCTCAACCTTCTATCATTGCTAGCCTCTTCGGTACCGTGCATTGCCCTTTCTCACCTTGAGAGTTGGTGCAAACTTCACCGGTGCATCCAAACCCCGTGATACGATACACTCTATCACACGTAAACCTCCTTATATCTTCCTCAAAACAGCCACCATACCTACCTATTATGGCATTTCCATAGCCATTCCGAGATATATTTCCATGCAACTTTCCACCGTTCCGTTTATTATGACGTGCTTCATCATTGTCATATTGCCTTGCCTGATCATGTAGTTGACATCATATTTGTGGCAAAGCCACCATGCATATTATTTCATACATGTCACTCTTGATTCATTGCCCATCCCGGTACACCACCGGAGGCATTCATATAGAGTCATACTTTGTTCTGGAATCGAGTTGTAAATAAATAGAAGTGTGATGATCATCATTAATAGAGCATTGTCCCCAAAAAAGAGAAAGGCCAAGTAAAAAAAGAAAGGCCCAAAAAAAGAAAAAAAGAAAAAAAAGAGAAATAAAAAGGGACAATGTTACTATCCTTTTTCCACACTTGTGCTTCAAAGTAGCACCATGATCTTTATGATAGAGAGTCTCTTGTTTTGTCACTTTCATATACTACTGGGAATTTTCATTATAGAACTTGGCTTGTATATTCCAACAATGGGCTTCCTCAAATGCCCTAGGTCTTCGTGAGCATGCAAGTTGGATGCACACCCACTTAGTTTCTTTTGTTGAGGTTTCATACATCTATAGCTCTAGTGCATCCGTTGCATGGCAATCCCTACTCCTTGCATTGACATCAATTGATGGGAATCTCCCTATCCCATTGATTAGCCGCGTCAATGTGAGATTTTTTCCTTTTTGTCTTCTCCACACAACCCCCATCATTATATTCTATTCCACCCATAGTGCTATATCCATGGCTCACGCTCATGTATTGCGTGAAAGTTGAAAAAAGTTTGAGATTACTAAAGTATGAGACAATTGCTTGGCTTGTCATCGGGGTTGTGCAAGATGAGAGCATCTTGTGTGACGAAAATGGAGCATGACCAAACTATATGATTTTGTAGGGATGAATCTTTGGCCATGTTATTTTGAGAAGACATGATTGCTTATTTAGTATGCTTGAAGTATTATTATTTTTATGTCAATATTAAACTTTTATCTTGAATCTTTCGGATCTGAAGATTCATGCCACAATAAAGAAAATAACATTGAAGAATATGCTAAGTAGCATTCCACATCAAAAATTCTATTTTTATCATTTACCTACTCAAGGACGAGCAGGAATTAAGCTTGGGGATGCTTGATACGTCTCCAACGTATCTATATTTTTTGATTGCTCCATGCTATTATATATTCTGTTTTGGATGTTTAATGGGTTTTATTATACACTTTTATATTATTTTTGGGACTAACCTATTAACCCAAGGCCCAGTGCAAATTGCTGTTTTTTTGCCTATTTCAGTGTTTCGCAAAAAAGGAATACCAAACGGAGTCCAAACGGAATGAAACCTTCGGGAGCGTGATTTTTGGAACAAACGTGATCCAGAGGACTTGGAGTGGACGTAAGAAATCAACGAGGAGGCCACGAGGCAGGGAGGCGCGCCTACCCCCTGGGCGCGCCCCCACCCTCGTGGGCCCCTCGTGGCTCCACCGACCTACTTCTTCCTCCTATATATACCCATGTACCCCGAAACCATCGGGGAGCACCACGAAACCTTATTTCCACCGGCGCAACCTTCTGTACCCGTGAGATCCCATCTTGGGGCCTTTTTTGGTGCTCCGTCGGAGGGGGAATCGATCATGGAGGGCTTCTACATCAACACCATAGCCTCTCCGATGATGTGTGAGTGGTTTACCACAGACCTTCGGGTCCATAGTAATTAGCTAGATGGCTTCTTCTCTCTCTTTGGATCTTAATACAAAGTTCTCCTCGATCTTCTTGGAGATCTGTTTGATGTAACTCTTTTTGCGGTGTGTTTGTCGAGATCCGATGAATTGTGGGTTTATGATCAAGATTATCTATGAACAATAATTGAATCTACTCTGAATTCTTTTATGTATGATTGGTTATCTTTGCAAGTCTCTTCGAATTATCAGTTTGGTTTGGCCTACTATATTGATCTTTCTTGCAATGGGAGAAGTGCTTAGCTTTGGGTTCAATCTTGTGTTGCTCGATCCCAGTGACAGAAAGGGAAACGACACGTATTGTATTGTTGCCATCGAGGATAAAAAGATGGGGTTTATATCATATTGCTTGAGTTTATCCCTCTACATCATGTCATATTGCCTAATGCGTTACTCTGTTCTTATGAACTTAATACTCTAGATGCATGTTGGATAGCGGTCGATGTGTGGCGTAATAGTAGTAGATGCAGCCAGGAGTCGATCTACTTGTTGCGAACGTGATGCCTATATACATGATCATGCCTAGATATTCTCATAATTATGCACTTTTCTATCAATTGCTCAATAGTAATTTGTTCACCCACCGTAATACTTATGCTATCTTGAGAGAAGCCACTAGTGAAACCTATGGCCCCCGGGTCTATTTTCCATCATATTAATCTCCCGACAACTAGCTATTTCTGTCGCCGTTTATTTTGCAATCTTTACTTTTAATCTTTATCATAAAAATACCAAAAATATTATCTTATCATCTCTATCAGATCTCACTTTTGCAAGTGGCCGTGAAGGGATTGACAACCCCTTTATCGCGTTGGTTGCAAGGTTCTTATTTGTTTGTGTAGGTACGAGGGACTTGCGTGTGGCCTCCTACTGGATTGATACCTTGGTTCTCAAAAACTGATGGAAATACTTACGCTACTTTGCTGCATCACCCTTTCCTCTTCAAGGGAAAACCAACGCATGCTAGAGAGGTAGCACACACCAGCACCGGCGCCTTGCAGCGAGAAAGCCCCGGTAAAGTACATAATCCAGTCGCGACTTGCTTCCTTGCCGGGGAGGGCGGTCTCCTGAATCTCCTCGTCGGGCGTTGAGGTCCATTCCGCAATGAACTCTACCAAGACTCTACTCTGAATTGTCGAAGTGCTTTCAAACTTCAACCCAAAGCTCGACAGTTCCAAGGGCCATTCCACAATCCTCCTGGTTGCGTCTGGGTTATGCAATATCCGTTGCAACGGGAGGCGGGTGACGACGGTGATTTCGTGTGCTTGGAAGTAATGACGCAGCTGCCTCGAGGCCATAAGGAGGTCGAAGAGCAATTTCTGCACACCGGAGTACCTTGACCTAGCCCCCTGCAAGAGGGAGCTGACAAAGTAAACCGGGTGCTGCATTATCTTCTTCTTCTGCACTATCTCATTTGGTAGCGTCGCTTCTGCTTCGCCAGCGCCAGACTCTGCTGGGGGCCTTGTCTTACCGGCACCAGACCCTGCCGGGGGGAGCTCTGGTTTGCCATCCGCCAGCCCTCCTGTTGCCACTGCCTCTTCATCGACCTCCCTCTGTGCCACTAGCGCGGCGCTGACCACTTGGTTCGTTGCCGCTAGATATATATAGCAGCAATGGTTCTTGTGGTTTAGGCGCAACCAGTATTGGCGTAGAGGAGAGGTACTTCTTCAAATCCTGCAGGGCTGCCTCGGCCTCTGGGGTCCATTCCGTTGGGCCTGCCTTGTTCAAGATTTTGAAAAAGGGAAGGGCACGTTCAGCAGACTTGGAGGTGAACCTGCTCATGGCGGCAATGTAGCCAGTGAGCCGACGCACATCCTTGATCCGCCTAGGCGCCTCAATTTGCTCAATGGCCTTGATCTTGTCTGGATTCGCCTCGATCCCACGCTGTGACACAAAGAACCCGAGAATTTTGCCGGACGGAACACCGAAGACACACTTCTCAGGGTTCAGCTTGAGGTTGATCTTGCGCAAATTTGCAAATGTCTCTTCTAAATCTTGTACGAGTGTTGCCTTGTCCTTGGTTTTGACCACTATGTCATCCATATAAGCTTCCATATTTCTATGCAGCTGAGGCTCAAAACCAATTTCGACTGCTCTCGCAAACGTCGAGCCAGCGCTCTTCAACCCGAAAGGCATTCGCATGAAACAATACGTACCACATGGGGTGATGAACGTTGTCTTCTCTTCATCTTCTTTCATCATGAAGATCTGGTGGTATCCTGAGTAAGCGTCAAGGAATGATAACAATACACACCCGGCCGTGGAGTCAACAATCTGGTCGATGCGCGTAACGGGAAAGGGTCCTTTGGACAAGCCTTATTGATGTTGGTGTAATCAATACACGGTCTCCACTTCCCATTTGCCTTGCCCACCACCACCGGATTGGCCAGCCACGTCGGATGGAGTACCCCTCTTACCAAGCCTGCCGCTTCCAACTTCCTGATTTCCTCTGTGATGAACTCTTGCCATTCCAGAGCCTGCTTCCTGACCTTCTGCTTGACGGGTCGCGCATGAGGACAGACAGCAAGATGGTGCTCAATCACCTCCCTGGGAACGTCGGGGATGTCGGATGCTTTCCACGCAAACACATCGACATTCGCCCGCAAGAAAGTGACAAGCGCACCTTCCTATTTGCTGTCGAGGGTGGAGCTTATGGTAAAAGCCCCTCCCGTGCCATCCTCCTTGACGGACACCTTCTAGGTCTCTGGTGGTGCAGCTCTGGATTTCTTGCTCTTGCCAGTGGAGCTCTCTGGCACGTCCTCGACGGGAGCACTACACCCCGAAGAGGTGCGCTTGCCGGAGTGGTGCGAGAGGTCCTGCCGGTCTTCTTCCCTCCCGGGGCTTCGGCGGCAGGAGCCAGTGCCTTGGCGGCAGTGGCTGCAACCGCCTCCCGGTAGAGTTGGTCAATGCAGATCAGCGCATCCTTCTTGTCGGAGGGGACGGTGATGACGGTCATCGGCCCAGGCATCTTCAGCGTGTTGTAGGCGTAATGTGAGGCCGCCATGAACTTGGCTAGTGTTGGGCGGCCGATGATCCCGTTGTAGGGCAATGGGATCTCGGCTACATAAAAAACAATCCTCTCCGTCCTATAGTTTAACTCGCCTCCAAATGTCATGGGCAGTGTGACATTACCCTCGACTGACTCCTCCCCGGGTTGACCCCTTGAAACGTGCCCGTCTCTTCGAGGTCTCCATCAGGAATCTGCAGCCTTTTGATCACAACAGGCGAGATCAAGTTCAGACCGGCCCCTCTGTCAACTAGCATTTTTGTCACCTTGAGGTTGCGCATTGTTGGCGATACCAACAACGGCAAACACCCGACCGCAGTTGTGCGATCAGGGTGGTCCTCGGTGTCAAAAATGATAGGCGTGCTGGACCACTTCAGTGGCTTTTGAGCATCGAATGATGGTTCCGCTGTTGTGATCTCATGCGCCCACTGCTTGAGCTGACGGTGAGAGCAGTGCAGCGAGGCGCCACCGTCGACGCACATGGCCTCTGTAGCTTTTTGGAACTCATGCTCGCCGGACTCGTCGTCCTCGCCATGATCATCGTCTTCTTGCTTCTTGTCGCGGCCCCGAGCGGGCCTCTCTTGCTGCTTATCCTTGCCGCGGCGACCTCCTTGGCCGCCACGCTTCTTGCCGGATCCCTCGGCATCATCCTGACCCTTCTCCTTGTCCCACCTCTCATAATCAGCTTTTTGTTTCTCAGCAAGCAGCTCAACTTGCCAACAGTTCTGGAGGTCGTGGCCCTTGGTGCGATGGATCTTGCAGTATTGCTTGTCGGAGCCTCCTGGCTTGTCGGCAGCCGCCACGGCCCGGCAAGCGGCGCATCCAACAATTTCCTTGCCGGGGTCGTCTGCCTTGGCCTTCTTGGCGGCGCCGGTGTCCTCGGATCCCTCGACGGCAAGCACGGTCTTGCCCTTGCGCTTCCTGTTGCGGCGCCGGCCCTTCTTCATCGGGGCGGCTGTGTCTTCGTCTATGGAGTCGGTTAAAGCGCTGGCGTCCTCGCCGGGGTACTTCCTTCCCTCTTCAGCTCGAGCGCACCTATCGGCCAAAACATAAATTTCGGCCACATCTTTGACCTTGTTCATCGCCAGCTCTTCATGCATCTTGCGGTTGCGCACATTCTGATGGAAGGCGCTGATCACGGCGGCAGGATGAACATCTGGGATGTTGTACTGCACCCGGCTGAACCTCTGTATGTACTTGCGTAGGATTTCACCTTCCTTCTGGGGGATGATATGCAAATCGCTTGCCTGGCCATGAGCTTGGTGGCCTCCGGTGAAGGCGCCAATGAACTCATGGCACAAATCCGACCAAGAAGAAATGGAATCCACCGGAAAGTGCATCAACCATGACATGACATTGGGTTTAAGTGCATACGGGAAGTAATTGGCAAGCACCTTGTCGTCGCGAGCTCCAGCAGCTTGCATCGCGATGGTGTAGATGCTGAGGAACTCCGACGGGTGGGTCTTGCCGTTGTACTTCTCGCCAACGTCGGGCTTGAACGTGCGGTGGGAGGGCCACTGGAACTGCCGCAGCTCACAGGTAAAGGCTGGGCAACCCACCTCGTAGGGTAGGCCGCCAGAGCCTACCGGTGCTGGGTGGTCCATGGTGGGCCCCGCCCGCCTATCTGACTGGTGGCATGCTTCGTGCCGGCGCTCGATGGTGGTTCGAGCGTCTTCATGGGCTCGCTCCCGAAGAACTTGGCACTGATCGCGGTGGGTCCGTGGGTCGGATGATGCTATGGAAATGTTATCACAAGTGTCATCACGACGGACTGACACCCGCGGTGGCTGGCGTGGGGGAGGAGAGTGCACCGTGGCCGCAGTACCTCCGGTCCTTCCACCACTGGCATGCGGTGGCTCGACGGAGCGCCAGCTTAAGGGCCCCGCTGGTCGCGGCTCGTCTTTATTGGCAACGCCGATGATGCTCCGGATGGTGTCTCTCCACTCGTCGAGCTTTTCCACAGCAGGAGGAAAGTCGAGGAGCAACTGCGCGCGCGCCAAAGCTTCTGTTGGCGTGGGTGGCGGCAAAAGCTGCGTGGACCGTGACGCGCTCCAACTTCTAACCACGTTAGAAGGAGCTCTATCACGGCCTTGCGGTTGTGCGCCATTTTCGCTAGCGCCCCGGCGTGCATGCTGGCCTTCTACGTCCCGCGAATGAGGCAGAGGACTCTTCCCACGGCGGCGCCCCGGGTCACCAGCGTGGTGACGCTGTTTGTCACGCACAACCTAGGAAGAGCGCGTCGTGGGCGCCGGCGTAGGCGTCTTGGAAGTCGCCGTGCCGCCCGTGGGTGGCACGACGCCGCCCTTGGAGGGCCCCGCACTGCCTGCGGGGGGGCCCGGCTCCGTCTTTGGATTTGGCGGCGTGCGGCCCGTCGTCTCGCGCACGAACGACGCTGCTCGGCAGGCTTTGACTGCCAGAGCGATGTGGGTGTTCGCGGGCCGCGCCTCGGCTTCCGTCCGCGACCGCCTGATACGTCTCCGTCGTATCTATAATTTTTGATTGTTCCATGCCAATACTATACAACTTTCATATACTTTCTAGCAACTTTTTATACTATTTTTGGGACTAACATATTGATCCAGTGCCCAGTGCCAGTTCCTGTCTGTTGCATGTTTTATGTTTCGCAGAATATCCATATCAAACGGAATCTAAACGGGATAAAAACGGACAGAGAATATTTTTGGAATATTTGGAGAATTCCGGAAGAAAAATCAACGCGAGACGGTGCCCGAGGTGGCCACGAGGCAGGGGGGCACGCCTGCCCCCCTGGGCGCGCCCCTGACCCTCGTGGGCCACCCGTAAGGTGGTTGATGCCCTTCTTCGGCCGCAAGAAAGCTATTTTTTGGTAAAAAAAATCACGGCGAAGGTTTTAGCCCAATCGGAGTTACGGATCTCCATATATATACGAAACGGTGAAAGGGCGGCAGAAGAGAACGCAGAAACAGAGAGAGACAGAGAGACAGATCCAATCTCCGAGGGGCTCTCGCCCCTCCCATGCCATGGAGGCCAAGGACCAGAGGGGAAACTCTTCTCCCATCTAGGGAGGAGGTCAAGGAAGAAGAGGAAGAAGGGGGCCCCTCTCCCCCTCTCCTCCGGTGGCGCCGGAACGCTGCCGTGGCCAACATCATCATCACCGTGGTCTTCACCAACACCTCCGCCATCTTCACCAACATCTCCATCACCTTCCCCCCTCTATCTACAGCGGTCCACTCTCCCGCAACCCGCTGTACCCTCTACTTTAACATGGTGCTTTATGATTCATATTATTATCCAATGATGTGTTGCCATCCTATGATGTCTGAGTAGATTTTTGTTGTCCTATCGGTGGTTGATGAATTGCCATGATTGATTTAATTTTCTTGTGGTTATGTTGCTGTCCTTTGGTGCCCATCATATGAGCGCGCGCGTGGATCACACCATAGGGTTAGTTGTATGTTGATAGGACTATGTATTGGAGGGCAAGGGTGATAGAAGCTTCAGCCTAGCATAGAAATTGATGCATACGGGATTGAAGGGGGACCAATATATCTTAATGCTATGGTTGGGTTTTACCTTAATGAACGTTAGTAGTTGCGGACGCTTGCTGATAGTTCCAATCATAAGTGCATAGAACTCCAAGTCAGGAATGACATGCTAGCAGTGGCCTCTCCCACATAAAACTTGCTATCGGTCTAGTAAAGTAGTCAATTACTTAGGGACAATTTCGCAACTCCTACCACCACTTTCCCACACTCGCTATATTTACTTTATTGCTTCTTTACTTACAACAGCCCCTAGTTTTTCCTTACGTGCTCTTTATATTCTTGCAAACCTATCCAAAAACACCTACAAAGTACTTCTAGTTTCTTACTTGTTCTAGGTAAAGCGAACGTCAAGCGTGCGTAGAGTTGTATCGGTGGTCGATAGAACTTGAGGGAATATTTGTTCTTCCTTTAGCTCCTTGTTGGGTTCGACGCTCTTACTTATCGAAAACTGTTGCGATCCCCTATACTTGTGGGTTATCACCGCCCCACCACTCGCCCGCACTGGTACGGGCCGTTCGGCTCCCGACGAACCGATCACTGTGATCATCTTCTTCTTGGGAGCCATGGCGATGAAGAACTGCTAAACTAACTGCTAGATCAGATTTTCACAATTGCGCCCCCTACCTGGCGCGCCAAAGATGTCGATGGAAATGACACCTATGGAATCACTGGGATCCCTTCTACGGTTGGCGGGCGTGGGGTTGTGCAAAGAGCGGGTCTGGTAGTCAGCACAAGGATTGTTTACCCAGGTTCGGGCTGCGAAGATGCGTAATACCCTAGTCCTGCTTTGACGTATATTTGAGTGTTCTTCAGCTCTCGAACTAGCTATGGTGCGTGCGTAGTCCAAAAGGTCTGAATCCTTCTCCAGTACGCCTCAGCCTCCTTTTATAGACAAAAGGGGTTGCCACAGTGGCACACAGGAGGTGGAAAGGTATACATTGTACAAGCTTATCCCCTGTCATTATGGGACAAGGCGCATTAAATGTGCCCCTTAGGTGTCCCGTTGCTTTATTGGGGATGGCAACGAGGTCCGTCCCGTCCGTCGCCGCTCCGCCTCGCTCCGACATGCGTCCAGGCCAACGAGGCATGCAGCGCCACGTAGGCTGGCAGGCTGCTGAGATGGCGTGGTGGTAGGGTCTTCACGAAGATCTGCATGCCACCACGCAGGTGCTTGCTAAGTTGGCCTAGAAGCCGCACGTTGCCACGCAGGTGCCTGCCCAGCTGGTTGGGCTGGCAGCTGTATGGGAACGGCAGTGGAGTGTTGGCAGACGTGGGTCTGGCTGTGGCCCCGCATGTGTCCTCGGCAAGGGCCTTGCCGAGGCCTCGGCAAGGGTCTTGCCATGGCATCGCGGTTGTCCCCGGCAAGGATCTTGACGGAGGTCTCATGGATTTCCTCGGCGAGGATCTCGCGAGGATCGTCGTCTTCTGGCCCTCATCTAATCTTGTGTCGTTATGATCTTCACAAAGATCTGCATGCCACCATGGAGGTGCCTCCCGAGCCTTGGTTCCAATGTGGTTGATGGTGTTGGAACCCTTGGGCTCAAGGGTGGCGCGCTCTGCTGGTGTTGGGCAAGTTGCCCCGGCAAGGCTCTTGATAGGGCCGCGGAGGCCGCCCCAGCAAGGGTCTTGCCGGGGGAGTCCACCTCGCCCTCTTGCTCTTTGTGTCTCTGGTCTTGGCGTTGCTTTGCCCGTCTTGTGATTTTGGCTGGAGCACTGCTCTAGTATTCTTGTGCTTCTGCTCCCTCCCTTTGCCCTGCTAAGTGTGGTCGCAGGTGCGGCTCTGACTGCCCGTGCACAAGTAGAGGGGTAAAAAGGAGAGCCCCTACTTTTGTACACCGACACATGAACTGCAGAAAAGTAGTACTATACTATTTATTGGCCAACACTAGGTGCTTCATTGCTTTTGGAGCTTTGGTGCTTTATTGGCCAACATAGTCACTCCAGCTGTTGGTGAAACTAGTTATGTTTGCAAGAGGAATTGTAGACTTCACAAACAAATTTGTCTTTCACTCTGTACTGAATGTTGGCCAAGAGAAGCATCCATGTTAGTAGGAAGAACAGATGTTTTTTCTAGATCTTTGCTTTTGGAGCTACTTATTTGTATATAATCTGTGAATTATTGAGATGCATTAACATGTTGATCTTATGTATGGGAATCGTACTAGTTGGTTTTGAATTTGGGCTACTAATGTGAAAAAATTACAATGCCAGGCCTGTGAGTCTCGTGTGAACATTTCGAACGGATCGGCTCTTACTGCTGTGCACAACATGATCCTTATTTCTGTGTTCTCAGTGTTTACAAGTTACTAACAGTTCCTTATTTCTGTTCGCTCAGTGTTTACAAGTTACTGATCGATCACTAGCTAGCCTACTAATGCGCTCCTGGCAGTTTAGTTGCGACGCAAGATCCGAAGTAGCAGTTTTTTGAATAAAAATGCCTACCTCTAAAGAAACTGACAAGCTGCTCTGAAGAAAATGCCATGCGAATCTGAAGAAACTACCAGTAAAAACGTTCGCAAATGCCCTATCTCCCAGCGAACGTTCATCAGCTAATGCGATCGTACACGTACCCCATCCAACCTACTCGATCCTACATGTACACTATCCGACCTACTCGATCCTACACGGATAAATAGCGGATCACGCACGTACTACCTCCTTTCCGGTTTGCAGGGTTCAATTCAAAAAACAACCTACTCGATCCTACACGAATAAATAGCGGATCACGCACGTACTACCTCCTTTCCGGTTTGCATGGCTTAATTCAAAAATCTCACCAACCAAAGTAGATGATGAGTGGTGGAATCATTTTTGACAAGGAGGGAGTACCTCATCTGGATGATTCGACCCGACATGGACGGGACGCACCATTGACGGGAGGGGCGGCATAGTCATAATTTCAGTTTTTCTAGTTTTCCACGTCAAGCTGGCGCGCTAAGCCATGCCTGCTTATGCATTGAATTCCGATGACCGTCGCGTTTCCCGCGACACGCTGGTTCTCCTACCTTCCACCTATAATTACTGTTTCCTAGGCTACTCCGGTGGCACCATCACCCAACTCGCCCTATCCTCATAAGCCCCCACTGGCCCGACGTCGCTCGCCACCTATCCTCGCTCTCGCCACGTCCGCCATGCCCCCGCTCGTCCGCGATAGGCAATGCCGGAGGCGGTCACCGTCGGAACTAGTGTTCGGTTTTTCACCGGAAGGCAGACGGAGGCAGGAGGCATTCTATCGGTCTTTAGATGGCAATGCGGAGTATGAGGAGTTGTTGGAGCGCGACCGCCTAGTGGAGGAGCTGTGTGTCGCCTATTTGGGCCGCCAGCGGGAAATGGAGCAGCAGCGCACCGACGCTCTGAGTCGCGAGCAAAGCGCCCGCAACTGGGCCGACTACGTGGAGGCCGGCGCCCGGCAAATAGCCCTGGAGGCTGTCAGTCACACACGCATTCACGACGCCGAATTTTACTACAAGCTCATCAAGTTGGTTTCCCGCTTAGAAGCCGAAGCTTCGGTGGACCACGCCGGCATGGAAAGGGCCAACGCGCACGAGCAACGCGCCCTATCGCACCTCTGGCAAGTCCGAGGCGAGGCGGAGGACGCCGGTGCCGGCATTTAGCGTGTACCGCAGATGGCGGCCGACATCGTCTAGTTAGCTAAGAGTAAGTTAGTACTTGTACACTACTAGAGTATTAGTGGGAGTAGATAGTTAACTTGGCTATGATGGTTGTCAACCTGGAAGTTCAGTACTCTATATCTGGATCAGACCTGTTACTTTGCTCTGAATGTTGAACTTTCCGTTTGAATGTATGGAATGGGTTGTTGTTTTTTTAAATGGGTTGTATTTGTCCGCCACGGGTTTAGAGGCTGACTTGTGGGCCTACCAGGTTGACGCGTACACAATTAGGAGATGATTGTACGTGGAGAGGATGACAGCAGGGACCCACCAAGGTCATGGCAGTATGCAAGCAAGTGCCTCCTTATTTCAAGCCGGCAAAAAATGCCTCCTCCTAATGGTTTCTGACATCTAGGTCCCATGCCATTGTCAACGTAGTCAATAAACGAAAGAATTGCACAATGAGAGGCTGACACCAGGGACCCAGCAGCTCGCCCAGTTATTTTTGTTTTGGGTTAATTTGATAAATGCCACTCCAAATCTGGTGATTCCGAGAAATGCCACCGCAATTTCCAAACTTTGAAAAATGCCATTTCATGCCATTTCCGGTGGCATTTTTTGAAGTCTGGAGTGGCATTTTTCAAAGTTTGCAAAAATTGCGGTGGCGTTTTTCAAAGTTTGCAAAAATTGCAGTGGCATTTTTCAAAGTTTGGAAATTGCATTGGCATTTTTATGAATCGCCATAATTGGAGTGGCATTTATCTAATTTGTTTTTGAGACGGAAGCAGGGTGTCAACTGGGCTATGCGGGGCACTCTGGCTTGTCTAGACAGCCTTTTCTTTTATGTTTACTACAGACCAGCCCAGTATTTTTTTCCTTTCTTTCTGAAAATGGCTAGCCCAGTTTTTTTGTGATTTGTCAAGTGAGTCGCTTTGTCAGGCCTGTTAGGCTACAAATCTTTCAAGACGAGGAGAGCTTCATTTGGCTGGCCGAGAAAATGGCCTATCAGCAATGAGAAATGGGTTGTACATTTTTAAAACACATCAAACCGGCAATTAGTTTCAAATTTCTTTTTTTTCATTTCGACATTTTAAATTGCATTGATTTTTATGTGTGGACAATTTGTTGGATTTTCTATTGATATACATTTCTTTCTAAAATTAGTTTGAATGTGACTAGTAATTTTGGGATTAAAACCAGTTCGGACCGCACCGAAATATGCAAAATTTCGTACAATTTTTTAACCGTGGCCACAATATGGGCTGTAATGCTAACAAAAAGAATATGGGCTCCAAAAAACCCCTTAAGAATTAGCAAATGAGCTGTAAATTATTAGAAATAATGGAAGATGGGTTGTATGCTGTTTTCCACAGATTTGAGGCTTTCCTATAAAAAGATTGACCCACAAGCAGTGACTGTTGGATGTCCATCCAACGGCCATCGTGCTTCTTCAATCTCTGCTCTTCCTGCTCTAGCCGCTCAAACAAGAGCCGGTGGGACTGCCAGCTCCCTCCTCCCGCGGCCGGCTGTGCTGCCGCGCAGGCCTCACTGCCCCACCGTACTCCCATCGCTAGCCTAGTCATCCCTCTACTCACCCACACCTGTTGTTATTCTCCGGTGACGGCAAACGAACCAGTAAACCCTCGTACTACCCTCCGCGTGGGAAACAACTGCCGAGTCTTCCTGGCTCTGTGTCGTTCCCTTCGCCTCGCCGTCGTCCACCGCCCTGGTGCTCTCGGCGCGGCGTGGTCAACGACCGACATGCATCTGAAGTGGACTGTACGTGGAGAGGCTGACAGCTGGGTCCACGGCCGCACACCAGGAAATGCCTCCTTATTATGCGAAAAATAATGATTCCTCCACCTGACTTCTGGGACCCACCGTAAGGACCTCTGTATTTCACGAAAAAAACGTTCCCGCCGCTGACAGCTCGGACCCACCAGCTATATCTTCGCACGCAAGGAAGTGCCTCCTTATTACGCACAAAAAAATGAATACTCCCCCTGCTAGCTGGGACCCAGCATAATGGGAGGCTGACTTGTGGGCCTACTAAGTTGACGGAGATGGAGGGCTTTGTCAACTTAGTCAATATGAACGATTCTAGCTCCAGTGACCGTACGATGTCCATCCAACGGCCGTAGTGCTTCTTCAACCTCTGGTCTTCTTGCTCCAGCCGCCCAAAGCAGTGTCGGTCATGCCGCGTGCTCCTGCCTCCCGTGGCCGGCCGTGATGCCGTGGAGGCCTCATCGCCCCCTACTACTCCCACCGCCGGCCTGTCCATCCCTCTACTCACCCACACCCCCTGTTATTCTGCGGCACCGGCAGCCTCAGACCGCAGCCTAACCAGGCAACCACTACCACGTCTTCCCCGGCTCTGCGTCGTCCCCTTCCTAGGCCTCGCCGTCGTCCACCGCCCTGGAGCTCTCAGCGCGGCGTGGTCAACATGGTCAAGGAACGACTTCCATCGTAAGAGTACTGTACGTGGAGAGGCCGACAGCTGAGTCCACGACCGCAGCAAGGAAGTGCCTCCTTATTACACGGAAAATAATGATTCATCCACCTGACAGCAGGGACCCACCGGACAGGCCACCATATTTCGCGAAAGAAATGTTTCCCCCTGACTGCTGGGACCCACCAGCTACATCTTCGCACGGAAGGAAGTGCATGACAATCGGGACCCACCTGGTCGAAGCATACATAGCATTGTCATTCTGGTCGCGAACGTGTACGTACATACTGGTCGATGTAGAGGCGCGCACGTGTCGTAGTAGAGGCGCGCATGTAGCATGTACACGTAAGTACAGCGGCCAGGGTGCAAGAAAGATAATACGGCCACGTACGTACATACGGGCGGGGTCTCGAATGCCTACTCGCGCATACGTACGGCCAGGGCTCGTGTACATGGCTGGGTCGGAACGGAGAAGTTGTGGCATCGTCGTGATCATGGGGAGGCAACCGGCTGGGTCAGAACGGAATGCGCCGTCGTCTTCATTGGGAGCCAACCGGCTTGGACGGAATAGCCGATGGAAACGAGGCCTGGCGTACCGCAGAACGGAGGAAATGGCCTTGTGTTCGACCGGCCACGGTCGAAACGGGATCCTGTTCATCGGGAGGGGTCTGGCGTACCGCAAAATGGAGGAAACGGATCTCCTACTGTCGAAACGGGGTCCTGTTGATCGAGAGGGGTGTGGCGTACCGCAAAACGGAGGAAACGGACTTGTGTTGGAGCGTTACGGTCGAGACGGGGGTCCTTTTCATCGGGAGGGGTGTGGCGTACCGCAAAGCGGGACTCCACGGGATACTGTTCCTCCATCCTCCACGGGCTACTGTTCCTCCAGCCTCCACGAGCTACTGTTCATCCACCGCCGACCTCCTCCAGCCTCCACCTGCGACTGTTCATCCATGGGCACCTGTTCATCCAGCCTCCACCGTGCGCTCCTCCACCAGCTACTGTTCAACCAGCCCTCTTCACGGGGTCCTGTTCAACCACCCCTCCACGGGCTACTGTTCATCAAGCCCTCCATCGGCTATTGTTCAACCAGCCCTCCACCAGCTACTCTTCAACCAGCCCTCCACGGGGTCTTGTTCATCAGTACTCCACGGGGTCATGTTCATCCACCGGCTCGATCGATCGGGGTACTGTTCATCCAGTGGCAATGACCTCTACTACCACGGGTTCCTGTTCATCCAACCCCCACCGGGAACTGTTCATCCAAACCCCCCAACAACGCTCACTGTTCATCCAGAGGCAGCATCGATCGGCTTCAATTAGCAGCAGTAGCGAAGGAATCACTCGGGTTCAGTTAACACCAAGGGATTGATCGATCGCTCGGGTTCAGTAACGCGTAGCCTGCAGTGCAATCGCTCGGGTTCAGTTAGAGCCCAACGCCTCGCTCGGGTTCAGTTAGAGCGCAACGCCTCGCACACATGCGTGTACGTACGAGAGAAACGTGCATCGCTCGGCCCCCGACCACCCACCGTAACCTTGGGTGCATGCTTAGGTCCGATGCAAGAAACGGCAATGGATGTCAAACACCATGCCACCGTCACTCAGCCGCAAACATTGAGATACCTGGTTTTTAAATTCTAGTAAATCCAAAACTCGTCTGAAATTCATGAAACTTGGCATCCTATCATGGAGCGGCATCAACATGCTGTGGTACATTTTTTGTCCCATTTGGGGCAGGTTTGGGTATATGCTTCTCACAAACCAGAGCTTCTCACAACAAGCATGATGGTTTCGGTAGGGAAAGCCCATGCTTAGGTCCCATGCAAGAAATGGGAATGAATGTCAAACACCCTGCCACCGTCACTCGGCCGCAAACATTGAGATACTTGGTTTTTAAATTCTAGTAAATCCAAAACTCGTCTGAAATTCATGAAACTTGGCATGCTATCATGGAGCGGCATCAACATGGCGTGGTAAAGTTTTTGTCCCATTTGGGGCAGGTTTGGGTATATGCTTCTCACAAACCAGAGCTTCTCACAACAAGCATGATGGTTTCGGTAGGGAATGCCCCAACTTTGGGGGCAAAACGATATCCATCGCCTCTTATTGCTTTCGAATTTTTTCTCGTGTCAACATAGAACAATAGGAGTGTTGTGTTATTTTTTGTGATTTTTTGGGGTTCGTTTGGACATTTTTATGCATTAAATTAGTTTTCAATGCATTTATGTGCATAATTCAAATTTGAACTACATGCACATGCTCCGGTGCATATAAATTGGTTGAAAAATCAAATCTTTGTCCTTGGGTGCATGCTTAGGTCCCATGCAAGAAATGTGAATGAATGTCAAACACCCTCCCACCGTCACTCGGCCGCAAACATTGAGATACATGGTTTTCAAATTCTAGTAAATCCAAAACTCGTCTGAAATTCATAAAACTTGGCATGCTATCATGGAGCAGCATCAATATGGCGTGGTAAAGTTTTTGTCCCATTTGGGGCAGGTTTTGGTATATGCTTCTCACAAACCAGAGCTTTTCACAACAAGCATGATGGTTTCGGTAGGGGCGCCCCAACTTTGGGGACGAAACGATATCCATCGCCTCTTACTGCTTTCGAATTTTTTCTCGTCTCAACATAGAACAACAGGAATGTTGTCTTATTTTTTGTGATTTTTTGGGGTTCGTTTGGACATTTTTATGCATTAAATTAGTTTTCAATGCATTTATGTGCATAATTCAAATTTGAACTACATGCACATGCTCCGGTGCATATAAATTGGTTGAAAAATCAAATCTTTGTCCTTGGGTGCATGCTTAGGTCCCATGCAAGAAATGTGAATGAATGTCAAACACCCTGCCAACGTCACTCGGCCGCAAACATTGAGATACATGGTTTTTAAATTCTAGTAAATCCAAAACTCGTCTGAAATTCATGAAACTTGGCATGCTATCATGGAGCGGCATCAACATGGCGTGGTAAAGTTTTTGTCCCATTTGGGGCAGGTTTTGGTATATGCTTCTCACAAGCCACAGCTTTTCACAACAAGCATGATGGTTTCGGTAGGGGCGCCCCAACTTTGGGGACGAAACGATATCCATTGCCTCTAATTGCTTTCAAATTTTTTCTCGTGTGAACATAGAACAACAGGAGTGTTGTGCTATTTTTTGTGATTTTTCGGGGTTCGTTTGGACATTTTTATGCATTAAATGAGTTTTCAATGCATTTATGTGCATAATTCAAATATTAACTACATGCACATGCTCCGGTGCATATAAATTGGTTGAAAAATCAAATATTTGTCCTTGGGTGCATGCTTAGGTCCCATGCAAGAAATGGGAATCAATGTCAAACACCCTGCCACCCTCACTCGGCCGCAAACATTGAGATACCTGGTTTTTAAATTCTAGTAAATCCAAAACTCGTCTGAAATTAATGAAACTTGGCATGCTATCATGGAGCGGCATCAACATGCCGTGGTACATTTTTTGTCCCATTTGGGGCAGGTTTGGGTATATGCTTCTCACAAACCAGAGCTTCTCACAACAAGCATGATGGTTTCGGTAGGGAACGCCCCAACTTTGGGGACGACACGATATCCATTGCCTCTAATTGCTTTCAAATTTTTTCTCGTGTCAACATAGAACAACAGGTGTGTTGTGTTATTTTTTGTGATTTTTCAGGGTTCGTTTGGACATTTTTATGCATTAAGTGAGTTTTCAATGCATTTATGTGCATAATTCAAATTTGAACTACATGCACATGCTCCGATGCATATAAATTGGTTGGAAATCAAATATTTGTCCTTGGGTGCATGCTTAGGTCCCATGCAAGAAATGGGAATGAATGTCAAACACCCTGGCACCGTCACTCGGCCGCAAACATTGAGATACCTAGTTTTTAAATTCTAGTAAATCCATAACTCGTCTGAAATTCATGAAACTTGGCATGCTATCATGGAGCAGCATCAACATGCCGTGGTACATTTTTGTCCCATTTGGGGCAGGTTTGGGCATATGCTTCTCACAAACCAGAGCTTCTCACAACAAGCATGATGGTTTCGGTAGGGAACGCCCATGCTTAGGTCCCATGCCAGAAATGGGAATGAATGTCAAACACCCTGCCACCGTCACTCGGCCGCTGAGATACTTGGTTTTTAAATTCTAGTAAATCCAAAACTCATCTGAAATTCATGAAACTTGGCATGCTATCATGGACTGGCATCAACATGGCGTTGTAAAGTTTTTGTCCCATTAGGGGCAGGTTTGGGTATATACTTCTCATAAACCAGAGCTTCTCACAACAAGCATGATGGTTTCGGTAGGGAATGCCCCAACTTTTGGGGGAAAAACGATATCCATCGCCTCTTATTGCTTTCGATTTTTTTCTCGTGTCAACATAGAACAACGGGAATGTTGTGTTATTTTTTGTGATTTTTTGGGGTTCGTTCGGACATTTTTATGCATTAAATTAGTTTTCAATGCATTTATGTGCATAATTAAAATTTGAACTACATGCACATGCTCCGGTGCATATAAATTGGTTGAAAAATCAAATCTTCGTCCTTGGGTGCATGCTTAGGTCCCATGCAAGAAATGTGAATGAATGTCAAACACCCTGCCACCGTCACTCGGCCGCAAACATTGTGATACATGGTTTTTAAATTCAAGTAAATCCAAAACTCGTCTGAAATTCATGAAACTTGGCATGCTATCATGGAGCGGCATCAACATGGCGTGGTAAAGTTTTTGTCCCATTTGGGGCAGGTTTTGGTATATGCTTCTCACAAACCAGAGCTTTTCACAACAAGCATGATGGTTTCGGTAGGGGCACCCCAACTTTGGGCACGAAACGATATCCATTGCCTCTAATTGCTTTCAAAAAATTTCTCGTGTCAACATAGAACAACAGGAGTGTTGTGTTATTTTTTGTGATTTTTCGGGGTTCATTTGGACATTTTTATGCATTAAATGAGTTTTCTATGCATTTATGTGCATAATTCAAATTTGAACTACATGCACATGCTCCGGTGCATAAAAATTGGTTGAAAAATCAAATAGTTGTCCTTGGGTGCATGCTTAGGTCCCATGCAAGGAATGGGAATCAATGTTAAACACCCTGCCACCGTCACTCGGCCGCAAACATTGAGATACCTGGTTTTAAAATTCTAGTAAATCCAAAACTCGTCTGAAATTCATGAAACTTGGCATGCTATCATGGAGCGGCATCAACATGCCGTGGTACATTTTTTGTCCCATTTGGGGCAGGTTTGGGTATATGCTTCTCACAAACCAGAGCTTCTCACAACAAGCATGATGGTTTCGGTAGGGAACGCCCCAACTTTGGGGACGAAACGATATCCATTGCCTCTAATTGCTGTCAAATTTTTTTCTCGTGTCAACATAGAACAATAGGAGTGTTGTGTTATTTTTTGTGATTTTTCAGGGTTCGTTTGGACATTTTTATGCATTAAGTGAGTTTTCAATGCATTTATGTGCATAATTCAAATTTGAACTACATGCACATGCTCCGGTGCACATAAATTGGTTGGAAAATGAAATCTTTGTCCTTGGGTGCATGCTTAGGTCCGATGCAAGAAATGGGAATAGATGTCAAACACCCTGCCACCGTCACTCGGCCGCAAACATTGAGATACCTGGTTTTTTAATTCTAGTAAATCCAAAACTCGTCTGAAATTCATGAAACTTGGCATGCTATCATGGAGCGGCATCAACATGCCGTGGTACATTTTTTGTCCCATTTGGGGCAAGTTTGGGTATATGCTTCTCACAAACCAGAGCTTCTCACAACAAGCATGATGGTTTCGGTAGGGAACGCCCCAACTTTGGGGATGAAACGATATCCATTGCCTCTAATTGCTTTCAAATTTTTTCTCGTGTCAACATAGAACAACAGGAGTGTTGTGTTATTTTTTGTGATTTTTCGGGGTTCGTTTGGACATTTTTATGCATTAAGTGAGTTTTCAATGCATTTATGTGCATAATTCAAATTTGAACTACATGCACATGCTCCGGTGCATATAAATTGGTTGGAAAATCAAATATTTGTCCTTGGGTGCATGCTTAGGTTCCATGCAAGAAATGGGAATGAATGTCAAACACCCTGCCACCGTCACTCGGCCGCAAACATTGAGATACCTGGTTTTTAAATTCTAGTAAATCCAAAACTCGTCTGAAATTCACGAAACTTGGCATGCTATCATGGAGCGGCATCAACATGCCGTGGTACATTTTTTGTCCCATTTGGGGCAGGTTTGGGTATATGCTTCTCAAACAAGAGCTTCTCACAACAAGCATGATGGTTTCGGTAGGGAACGCCCCAACTTTCGGGACAAAACGATATCCATTGCGTCCAATTGCTTTCAAAAAAATTCTCGTGTCAACATAGAACAAAAGGAGTGTTGTGTTATTTTTTATGATTTTTCAGGGTTTGTTTGGACATTTTTATGCATTAAGTGAGTTTTCAATGCATTTATGTGCATAATTCAAATTTGAACTACATGCACATGCTCCGGTGCATATAAATTGGTTGGAAAATCAAATCTTTGTCCTTTGGTGCATGCTTAGGTCCCATGCAAGAAATGGGAATGAATGTCAAACACCCTGCCACCGTCACTCGGATGCAAACATTGAGATACCTGGTTTTTAAATTCTAGTAAATCCAAAACTCGTCTGAAATTCATGAAACTTGGCATGCTATCATGGAACGGCATCAACATGTCGTGGTAAAGTTTTTATCCCATTTGGGGCATGTTTGGATATATGCTTCTCACAAACCAGAGCTTCTCACAACAAGCATGATGGTTTTAGATAGAACACCCACATGCAAAGTGAGAGCAGGATTTGTGCATCTCTTGAACACAAACGGTTCTTTTGGATGACCCGTGTGAACCACTTACAAACAATTTGGTGCGATTTGCATCTGTCATATTGGGTATGTTGCCATTTGTCAAACTAGAAATATTGACATTTGTTGATCTAGTAAAATTCAGTAATTTATCATAGATGGAGGCGAGGAGGCGTGTTCAGCCAGGCATGCAGCAGGTGGCGCAGTACTATTCAATTTGACAGCGGGCGGCGCATTTCCCGATACGGCTTTAATGCAGATGAGGGAGAGGGTAGCGGTTCCCGAAATGTTGAATGGCCAATGATGCATCCTCCTTCAATTAGCATGTGTGAATGCATGAGGGGAGTAATGGGAGGACCGAGAAAAGAGGCGGCATGATGTGAATGCAACGCAGTTTGCACTCATATAAAGGCGCCCCTCCATTTGAATGCATCTACCACATCGTACGCACCTAAGCATTTGCCTAAGCACCTACACTAATAAGCGCAAAAGTGCCCACTCCAAACCCATGGCGGCAATGAGCGCGAGCAGCCAGCGGTTGTGCCAGATGGTCCACGACACCGGCCCGCGGCATGGCACCCTGGATCGTCTCCATACGGTGTTGGCAACCGGATGGTGGATTGCCGCCGTCGACGCCAGCTACGACTCTCAGTTGGACCAGATGATCGTTCGCACCACCAACAGGTTCACCGTCGTCAAGAAGCTCGCGGACGGCATCGCCGTACTCCTCTAGCCCGCGTGCCCGGGCTCCTCATTGCCTGCCACTCTAATCGGCCTCCATGGTCGGAACCTCTTTCAAGCACTGGTGGCCCTGCGACTGCCCGCCGATGCCACGAAGAATGTCCACCTGGAGGTCGCGCTTGCCGCGAGCCGCCTCCATTTGCAAGAAACCGTCGACCTACACATCCATGTGTACGAGCGAATCATGTACATAGGTATCTACAAGGCCAGTGAGGACGCTACGACGTTGGCCTTCTTCAGCCGGTTGGAAGCCTTGGATGCCTTAGTTGAGAAGCACCTTGACCTCGCCACACAAGCCGCCGCTCCTTAGCCGCCGGTCGGTGGCCCGACCGACGCACTGAGTTGAGGAAGAGGAGGTCGTATGTTGATGGATGCATCTTTCTTCTTGCCTCCTGTAACCACCACTGCGATCGCATCATCATGGCCTTAATTCTTATTTTGCTATTGCATTCTCGTTCTAGTCAATACAGACATGTGCGATCCCTTTGCTCAATACAGACGTGTCTGTTCCAGTCATATTTTGATTGGCTTGAATGAAGGTCTATCCCGTCGTTAGGCTCCGTGACGTGATAACCCACAAGTATAGGGGATCGCAACAGTTTTCGAGGGTAGAGTATTCAACCCAAATTTATTGATTCGACACATGGGGAGCCAAAGAATATTCTCACGTATTAGCAGTTGAGTTGTCAATTCAACCACACCTGGATAACTTAATATCTGCAGCAAAGTATTTAGTAGCAAAGTAGTATGGAAGTAACGGTAACGGTGGCAAAAGTAACAGTAGAAGTTTTGTAGTAATTGTAACTGTGGCAACGGTAAAGTAACTAAGCAAAGATCAATATGTGAAAAGCTCGTATGCATTGGATCAGTGATGGATAATTATGTCGGATGCGATTCCTCATGCAACAGTTATAACCTAGGGTGACACAGAACTAGCTCCAGTTCATCAATGTAATGTAGGCATGTATTCCGAATATAGTCATATGTGCTTATGGAAAAGAACTTGCATGACATCTTTTGTCCTACCCTCCCGTGGCAGCGGGGTCCTATTGGAAACTAAGGGATATTAAGGCCTCCTTTTAATAGAGTACCGGACCAAAGCATTAACACTTAGTGAATACACGAACTCCTCAAACTACGGTCATCACCGGGAGTGGTCCCGATTATTGTCACTTCGGGGTTACCGAATCATAACACATAGTAGGTGACTAATGACTTGCAAGATAGGATCAAGAACTCACATATATTCATGAAAACATAATAGGTTCAAATCTGAATTCATGGCACTCGGGCCCTAGTGACAAGCATTAAGCATAGCAAAGTCATAGCAACATCAATCTCACAACATAGTGGATACTAGGGATCAAATCCTAACAAAACTAACTTGATTACATGGTAAATCTCATCCAACCCATCACCGTCCAGCAAGCCTACGATGGAATTACTCACGCACAGCGGTGAGCATCATGAAATTGGTGATGGAGGAAGGTTGATGATGACGATGGCGACGGAATCCCCTCTACGGAGCCCCGAACGGACTCCAGATCAGCCCTCCCGAGAGATTTTAGGGCTTGGTGGCGGCTCCGTATCGTAAAATGCGATGAATCCTTCTCTCTGATTTTTTTCTCCCCGAACGTGAATATATAAAGTTGGAGTTGAGGTCGGTGGAGCTCCAGGGGGGCCATGAAGCAAGGGGCGCACCCAGGGGGTAGGCGCGCCCCCACCCTCGTGGACAGGGTGTGGGCCCCCTGGTCTTGATTCTTTCGCCAGTATTTGTTATATATTCCAAAAATATTCTCCGTGAAGTTTCAGGTCATTCCGAGAACTTTTATTTCTGCACAAAAATAACACCATGGCAATTCTGCTGAAAACAGCGCCAGTCCGGGTTAGTTCCATTCAAATCATGCAAGTTAGAGTCCAAAACAAGGGCAAAAGTGTTTGGAAAAGTAGATATGATGGAGGCGTATCATGACGCGCTCTGCTCGCGTCCGTCGGTGCGCTCGGCTTGTAGACTGCTTTTCCTTGTGTGTTGCTCGCCGTTGAGGCGAGCACGGAGCGCTCTTGTCGGATGTGGGGTTCCGGCAAACCCTTGAGGTTCGAACACTGGGGTGCGCGCGAAGTCTTCCCCTCCTACCGATCTACGCCCTAGCTCGCTAAGATCTCGCGGACAAACTCGACGAACTCACAACACAGAAAGACACGAGGTTTATACTAGTTCGGGCCACCGTTGTGGTGTAATACCCTACTCCAGTGTGGTGGTGGTGGATTGCCTCTGGGGCTGATGATGAACAGTACAAGGGAAGAACAGCCTGCTGAGGCTGAGGTGTTCTTGTGGGTAGGGTCTCGATCGGGTTGGATCAAGCTAAGGTTCTCCTCCCTCTACTATGGTGGCTAGCTCTACTTATATAGGCCCTGGTCCTCTTCCCAGATGTTGAGCAGGAAGGGAGCCAACAACGGCGGGCAAATTTGAAGGGGGACAGCTAGTATAAGCTATCCTGACAAAAGTGGTCTTCGCCTGCGAAAAGCTCTGGTGGTGACGTCGTCTTGGGATCCACGATGACCTCCGTCTTGCCGTCCTCCTGGTCTTGGTCTCGTTGCACCAATATAGCAACCTTTGTCTGATGCCTCGGTACTCTTCGCCTGTGCTGGCCTCCTTAGCACCAAAGAGGAAATAAGGACGATGCGCGCGCTGGCGCCCGCCTGGTGTCATGCGTCATGGCTCACGTCATGAGAGCCTCGTGAGGTTTGCCCCGCCTTGATATCTCCGCTCCTTGTGAGCCTGCCTGGCTAGGCCACTCTAGAGGAGGTCTTGCATCGTCCGCCTCGCGAGGCTTGGACCCTCGCAAGGGTCTTGGATGCCTTGTTGACGAAGATGAGCCGTACGGCCTGCCGGCTTAGCCACGCTGTGGGCCGCAGGCAGGCAAGTCTGGGGACCCCCGTTCCCAGAACGCCGACAGTAGCCCCCGGGCCCAAGGTGCGCTCGGGCTTGGCTTCGCGGCGAAGCCAAGGGTCAAGTTCGGAGCACTGCGGGCCCCCAAAGCCTGCGGCCTCGGTCGACGCGTGGCGGTTGATTGGACGTGGGCGTCTCCGCTTCCCCGCGTTGCCTCGGCAACTGCACGACTTGACAAGTCCCTGCGACATGCAAGGAAAACCATCATTACCTGCGATCGTGGGAGACGCCGGTTGGCCTTCTTCCGCTATAAATGGGGAGGGGGGCGGAGCCCCCGTCGCCCATCTCTTCCTCGCTTGCTTGCTTCTTCTTTGCTCCATTCCTTGCAGTGCCACCGATGGCGCCACGAAGGAAGTTCTCCGCCGTCGAGAAAGGAAAGGCCCCTCGCGAGGGCCCCGGTTCCCTGGCGCCCAAGCGCGGCCGCGGCCGTCCGCGCAAGCATGCCGGGACCCCCGCCGTGGCCCGCCATCGAGGCGGCGCCACGGCACGCGGAGGGGATCGTCCCAACCTTGGTGGTTCAGCTGACAAGGGGAGGCACGCAAAGGTGGCGCGGCCTCCCCGCCCGCGCTTTCATTTAGCGGAGGTGTCGCCGGAGTTCGTCGTCTGGTCGGAGAACCCGGCCGGCAACTGGCTCCAGCTTCCGCGCTTCTTTGTCGATGAACTGCCGGCCCCTGGTCCAGGTGGGCTCTGGTTGCAGGCGGATGGTTGCTGCAGCAAGGCCTCTTGGGTCGCGGTCAAAACTTCCGCCGCGGGCAACATAGCCCTGGCCCGCGGCTGGCAGATGTTCACCCGCGCGCGCGGCCTAGGCAGGCGGTGCACGCTCCACTTCAAGTATGACGATGGGTCGACCCTCTATGTGAGGGTGTTTGGGGAAGATGGTCGCCACGCCGGGTGCTGCCCCGAGACGAACGACGGTGAGGAGGTGCTCGGCCTTGGTGACGGTCGCGACGAGGATGAGGGCGAGCCTGCCCTCGGCGGCGACCGCGTCTCTTCCAGCTACGGTGGCTCTTCCTCCGGCGACAGCTCCAGCAGTGGTGGCTACGACCAACCGCCGCGCCACCGCGCCTGTTTCGAAGGGTGCAGCGGGTCATCTCGTCGCCGTGCCTCCGTGAAGCGCGAGGAGGGGTCTGGCTAAGCTCGGGGCGCCGCTAAGGGCCTGCCTCCGCGGATTGCTGCAACGTCGCTTTGTCTAGCTCTTTTTTTCCTGCATCAAAAAACGAAACCAGTATGGGCCCAGAGGGGCGTGTATCGAACTGTGGTTCTTTTTGGTTATTGCACTGTGCGTGTTACTCCCATACCGTGTTGTTATTTTGCGCAAGGATAACTTAACTTGGTGCGTTTGAGACGCCCTTTCCCTCACGAGGTGCCTGTGTTCGCTCAGAAACTACAAAAAATCCGTTAGAGGGTGCGCTAAAAGATTTGCCATCCACCCAAGCCTTGACTTGGCGCTTTGTATGGCGGTACCCGAGGGGCACGGATTTAGGAGAGATGCGGCAGCTTCAGGCTCGAACGAGGGTGGCTCGCGAGAAGGCAAAGAGGAGAGAAAATGCTCGCGAGGGCACCTGCCCAGCCCCCTCGCGAGGTATGCAAGAGAGAGAACACGAGTAAACCAGAGCCGGAAAATGCGGTAAAAGGCTAGGGAATCAAATCAGCGATGAACACCAAGAGCAGCTTCGATTGAGGAAAAGCGAGCCAACTACGGAAAGCAAATGAAAAGCCGCGTCCGGCACCTAATCTAGTCTTCAAGTTTTCTCACCAGCGCGGAGCTAAGTGCTGCCACTAGGCGTGGGTGGGAGCCCCAGGGCCTGAGGCCGGCGCTCCTGAGACTCCGGGGCGTGTACAGCCCCAACTCATTATTACGTGAGAGTGTCACAGGCGGCGATTCTTCACAGGCACCGGGCCTTCTTCACAGGCTCTGGGCCTTTCTTCACAGGCTCCGGGCCTTGCTTCATAGGCTCTGGGCCTTTCTTCATGGGTAGAAGTTCCGGAGGTGCTGGATGTTCCAGGCGTTTTGGATAGGTGTCCCTTCTTGCGTCTCTAGGTGCACGGCGCCAGGCCTGGAGATGTGGACGACCCTGAACGGGCCCTCCCACATGGGTGAAAGCTTGTGCAACCCCTCCCTGGAGAGGACCCGCCTCAGGACCAGGTCACCCATCTCGAGCGTCCTAGAGCGAATGTTGCGGCAGTGGTAGCGCCGCAGCGCTTGTTGGTACCTTGCCGCCCTCAATGCAGCTTCGCGACGACATTCCTCCCCCGGCACGAGATCCATCCCCCGCGTGGCATCCTGCTGCGTTTCGTCGAACGCCAGGACCCGCACGGAGCGATGCTTGACCTCGTGAGGGAGGACTGCTTCGGCTCCGTAGACGAGGAAGAATGGAGTCTCGCCCGTTGGCTTGGTTGCGGTGGTGCGGATGGACCACAGCATGGACTGGAGCTTGTCGTGCCAGCCCCTGCCGCAGGCCTCTAGCTTCTTCTTGAAGGTCCTGGTCTTGAGGCCCCTCAGGACCTCCGCGTTGGCACGCTCAGCCTGACCATTGCTCCTGGGGTGGGCCACCGAAGCGTAGCAGATCTGCGTTCCAAGGTTAGCACAATAGGTTTTGAAGAGGTTACTAGTAAACTGCGAGCCGTTATCTGTGATGATTCGGTTGGGGACCCCGAAGCGGCTTACGAGGCCCTTGATGAACTTGACGGCAGAGCCGGCCGGGATGGTGCGAATGGCTTCCACTTCCGCCCACTTGGTGAACTTATCGATGGCGACGTAGAGATAGCGATAGCCCCCTGGCGCCCGAGGGAACGGGCCTAAGATGTCTAGCCCCCAGACTGCGAACGGCCATGTGAGAGGGATGGTTTGGAGGCCCTGAGCAGGCTGATGGATTTGCTTGGCGTGGAATTGGCAAGCTTCGCAGGACTTCACTAGCTCGGCCGCGTCGTTGAGTGCTGTAGGCCAATAGAATCCACTGTGGAACACCTTGCCGACGAGGGTCCACGACGACGAGTGATGCCCGCAGTCTCCGCCGTGTATGTCAATCAGCAGCTCCCTTCCTTGATCGCTGGAGATGCAGCGCAGCGTGACATCTCGGCCGTCTCCGGTACAACTCGCCGTCTTGAATGCAGTATGCCGTGGCTTGCCGGGCCACGCGCTCCGCGTCCTCTTCCTTCTTTGGTAGCGCCCCGTGTATCAGGTACTCCTTGAATTCCTTGGTCCAGCATTCCTCCTGGGGCTCGAGCGCCAAAAGCAGCCGAGCTCCAGAGGTCGAGCCACAGGCCGGGGCTCTCGTGACCGGAGGCTGTGGGAGCTCCTCCCGAGGCTGAGTAGTGCTTGAAAGGGGTGGCGTAGCTGATGGCTTGAAGAGCCGCTCCTCAAAGACACCAGGCTCTTGTGGTAGCCGCTTGGATGCTCTCCTCGTGATGTCATCGGCTTCTTTGTTGGTGCCCCGGGGCACGTGCTGCAGCTCGAGACCTGAGAACTACTTTTCCATCTTGCGCACTTCCGCGAGGTAGGCCTCCATGTGCTCGTCCTTCGGCTCATACACCTTGTTGGAGAAGTTGACGAGGAGCTGCGAGTCGCCTCTAACGGTAAGGCGCTTCACCCCCAGAGCTGCCGCAGCCTTCAGGCCAGCTATGAGGCCTTCGTATTCTGCGATATTGTTGGAGACCTTCTCGCCGTGCTGAAAGCAGAGTTGCACGGCGTAGTAGAGCTTGTCCTGGGTGGGCGAGATGAGCACCGCTCCGGCTCTCGCGCCCTGATGCGTGAAAGCGCCATCAAAATACATGAGCCGTCCGGAGCCTCGCTCCCTGGGGCGGTGGACCGGTCCTCCCCTTCCTCAAGTGTCGAGGCATCCGTCCATTCTGCCACAAAGTCAGCGGGCACATCCCCCTTGATGACCCTGGTAGTGCTGAACTCTAACTGGAATGCTTGCAGCTCGATATTCCACTCAGCGACCCTTCCAGCCGAATTTGGGCTCCTGAGTACCCTCTCCAATGGGTAAGCTGAGACGACCTTGATCGGGTGCCCTTGGAAGTAGTGTCGCAGCTTGCGCGAGGCCACCAAGAGTGCGAGCAGGAGCTTCTGAGGCATGGGGTAGCATGCCCTTGCGTCTCTCAGCACGGTGCTGACGAAGTACACCGGGTGTTCGACGAGGGCTGGTGCACTATCGAGGCTGGGGTCCTGCGGAGATTGGTGCATCTCCTGAGGTGGTGGGTTTCCTGAGACTCGGCTGTCCTCGGGAGCCTCTGCGACATTGTCCTGGCAAGCCTTGTCCTCCCCAGCTGATGCCTTTGCTGCATCCTCTTGACCCTGCACCACTTCTGCTCCGGCTTGGCGCGGCGCGGCCTTGGCTTGGCGTTCCTCCCTGACCGCCACCAGCGCCGCGCTGGCGGAGTACGGGGTGGCGGCAAGGTAAAGTACCAAAGGCTCAAAAGGTCGTGGTGCCACCATCACCGGAGGGCTGGTAAGGTATTTCTTGAGGTCTTGGAAGGCCTGATCGGCCTCCGAGGTCCATTCAAATGGGCCTTTCTTCTTCATTAGCTTGAAGAAGGGTAAGGCGCACTCTCCCAGCATTGAGATGAAACGCCCTAATGCGGTCACCTACCCCGCTAGCTTTTGCATCTCTTTGAGGGTCTGTGGCGGGCTCATGTCCTCGATGGCCTTGATCTTCTCAGGGTTCACCTCGATCCCTCTGTGGGGCACGAGGAATCCCAGCAGCTTGCCGGAGGGGACACCGAACACGCACTTCTCCGGGTTAAGCCTCAAGTTCACCCGGCGCAGGCTCTCGAAGGTTTCCTCTAAATCTTGAATCAATGTCCTCGCCTCGCGAGACTTTACCACTATGTCGTCGACATCGGCCTCTGTGTTCCTCCCGAGCTGTCGCCCCAGGGCGATGTCCATCAACCGCTGGAAGGTGGCGCTTGCGTTGCGCAGCCCGAAGGGCATACAGGTGTAGCAGTACACCCCGCATGGTGTTAGGAAATCTGTCTTCTCCACATCTTCCACCGCCATCTTGATCTGATGATACCGCAAGTCGCACTCAGCGGTGGAATCGACAATCTGGTCAATGCGCGAGAGCGGGAACGGATCTTGGGGGCAGGCTTTGTTAAGGTTGGTGAAGTCGACGCACATCCGCTCCTTCCCACCTTTCTTTGGCACTACGACAGGATTTGCCAGCCATTTGGGATATCGAACTTCCCGAATGGTGCCTGCCGCCTGCCGCCTCCAGCTTGCGTGTCTCTTGGACGATGAAGGCCTGCTTCTCGGTGGACTGCCGTCTGGCTCGCTGTTTCACGGGGCGTATGTTAGGGCATACCCTCAGATGATGCTGGATCACCTCTCTCGGGACCCCTACCAGCTGATCGGGCTCCCACGCGAATATCTCCTTGTTCGCACGCAAGAACCTCACCAAGGCTTCTTCTTGGCCCAGGTCAAGGCCGGCTCCTATGGTGAAGGTGGCCCCCGAAGACCCGTCCTTGTTGACCGACACCTGCTTGGTTTCCGCCTTGTCTTGGGTGAACAGCTGCTTCTTCTTAGTAGGCGCGGTCTCCTTGGCCTCGTGGGTGCCGGCGCCGGCCGGCTGTGCTGCTGCCGCGGTCTTGAAGGTGAGCCCGAGCGCCGTCATGGCCTCCTTAGTGTCCCCCTTGATGGTGAGGACGCCCTTGCTTCCTGGCATCTTCATGAGGTTGTAGGCTGGATGGGTCGCCGCCATGAACTGAGTGAGAGCTGGATACCCGAGGATGGCGTTGTATGGGAGACCGATGCGGGCGATGTCGAAGTCCACCAGCTCAGTGCGGTAGTTGTCGCGCGTGCCGAAGGTGACAGGGAGGCGGATCTACCCTAGAGAGTGGGCAGTTCCACCACCCACTCCCGAAAAGGGCTTGCTGAGGTTGAGCTACTCGAGCGGCACGTGAAGAAGGCTGAAGGCTTCCACGGAGAGCAAGTTGAGGCCGGCACCTCCATTGATAAGGGTCTTGGTGACGTCCACGTTGCAGATGGTGGGCGTGCAGAGCATTGAGAGCATGCCAGAGCCGGCGGTGGAGCCGGGGTGGTCCTCTGAGCCGAAGGTGAGGTCGGCCTCTGGGGCAGCCCAACCTGGCGGAGCCCCCGAGCGCTTAGAGGCGGCCCCGATCTGACGGAGGAACGGTTTGACGTGGCGATCTGAAGGCGGTGCTTGAGAGCAGCCCAGCAGGGCCGCGACCGCGTGGTGCACCGGCGCCGCATAGCGATTGATGAAGAGGTCACTGAGTTCCCCCCAGGAAGCCACTATGGATCCCGGGAGGTTGAGCAGCCAGGCGCGCGGCTTGCCGGCAAGGGCCATGGGGAACCAGTTGGCCATGATCTTGTCGTCGCCTCCGGCCTCGAGGATTGCCTCCTCGTACGCCAGCAGTAATGGCGTCGGGTCTGCCGCGTCGTCGTAACGCGGCGGCATCTCTGGCTTGAATTTGGTCGGCCACCGCACTTGGCGCAGGGCGGCGGCCAGGGCTCGGTACCCAGATGCCCCGCTGTCGATGCAGGTCGCGGAGGTAGATGGCGGGGCACCCGCCATGGGAGCGAAGTGCGGCGGCACAGGGCGCGGGTTGGTGGAGAGGAGCTCCGGCGCACCCCTACCTGGCGTGCCAAATGTCGGATGTGGGGTTCCGGCAAACCCTTGAGGTTCGAACACTGGGGTGCGCATGAAGTCTTTCCCTCCTACCGATCTACGCCCTAGCTAGCTAAGATCTCGCGGACGAACTCGGCGAACTCGCAACACAGAAAGACACGAGGTTTATACTGGTTCAGGCCACCGTTGTGGTGTAATACCCTACTCCAGTGTGGTGGTGGTGGATTGCCTCTGGGGCTGATGATGAATAGTACAAGGGAAGAACAGCCTCCTGAGGCTAAGGTGTTCTTGTGGGTAGGCTCTCGATCGGGTTGGATCAAGCTAAGGTTCTCCTCCCTCTACTATGGTGGCTAGCTCTACTTATATAGGCTCTGGTCCTCTTCCCAAATGTTGAGCGGGAAGGGAGCCAACAACGGCGGGCAAATTTGAAGGGGGGACAGCTAGTACAAGCTATCCTGACAAACGTGGTATTTGCCTGCGAAAAGCTCTGGTGGTGACGTCGTCTTGGGCTCCACGATGACCTCCGTCTTGCCGTCCTCCTGGTCTTGATCTCGTTGCACTAATATAGCAACCTTTGTCTGATGCCTCGGTACTCTTCGCCTGCGCTGGCCTCCTTAGCATCAAAGAGGAAATAAGGACGCTGCGTGCGCTGGCGCCCGCCTGGTGTCGTGCGTCATGGCTCACGTCATGAGAGCCTCGTGAGGTTTGCCCTGCCTTGATATCTGCGCTCCTTGTGAGCCTGCCTGGCTAGGCCACTCCAGAGGAGGTCTTGCGTCGTCCGCCTCGCGAGGCTTGGACCCTCACGAGGGTCTTGGATGCCTTGTTAACGAAGACGGGTCGTATGGCCTGCTGGCTTAGCCACGCTGTGGGCCGCAGGCAGGCAAGTCTGGGGACCCTCGTTCCCAGAACGCCGACAGCTCTGCTCGCGTCCCTCCGCGCGCGCTCTGCCAACGGTTGGGCGTGCGCACGATCACATCGGGGGCCCCATGTAGCGACCCGACCCGAATGGATCAAGTGTTTGTGCTTAAGTGTCATCCCTGGATCGGTATGCTGACACACACAGTACTCGAGGATTTATAACAGAGGTAAATCACATGTACAAAGTAACGTAAATACTATTACCTCAATCCAAAATAGTGGAAGTAACAAGGTTGTGGATTCCCATCAACACCAACGGCAAAGTTGAGTGTAGAAATCGTAACCCTAACGTATCACTTACTCGTCGTAAGATTCCTGCAACATGAGACGTTGCAGCCACAAAGGGTCAGTACATTGAATGTACTGGCAAATTCACACCATAGAGAGAAATGATGAGCAATGGCTATCACTACATGCATATATGGCTGGTGGAAAAGCTCTATGGTTATAAGGTTTTTGCGAAAAGCCAATTTTTCCCTACTACAAAGGAATATATTTTATTTAACTATCATGGTGGTTGTTAAACATTGAGAAGGTACCTCCAACTCAATCCCAATTAAGAACGTGATTAAACCCAATCAAATTTAAATTAAAGTAACATGATGATGAGATTCACATGATAATCCAAGAACTAGATACTCAAGATGTCCATAACCGGGGACACGGCTAACCATGATTAGATTGTACACTCTACAGAGGTTTGTGCACTTTTCCCCACAAGACTCGATCGCCTCCGCTTGATTTCTCGCACTACATGGTGTTTGAGAAACGGATGACCGAGACACACTCTTTCAGAAACACTACTCTTTACTCCGGGTGGACAGTTACACCTACTTTCCCCTACATCTGCTAGCCCACCTCTTCAAGAGGTCATGTAACCTACTCAACTATGCTAGAGCCCATAATAGCTTGTGGCTGCACACGGAAGTTTCTAGCATGAATAATCTCATGATCCCTTTGAACCTGGGTGGCGGTCCATAGGATGATCACAGGGGTACTCCGGGATATCCAAAAATACAGGCAACACTGGTTTCTCCAGGTGCCTCAATCCACCCAGTTGTTTATTTAAGTAGCCACCTTAAGTTGAACCATTAAGTAACAATCTCACATCTGCCATGGAAATTTCACTCGAACCCGATCCACGTCTACGAGCATAGCATAGCAATAAGCAAACGTAGAAGTAACTCCCAAAGGTTTGATAATAAACAGGGCAATAGGTACTACCTCATCTACTTCCCAAAACCCACATGTTATTCAGATCCTAACCATGCAATGTATGAGGGTTGAACTAATGCATAAAAACTGGGTAATGAAAAGTATGATCAAAGTGTGAACTTGCCTGTACTGTTGATGAAGATGACTCGCACTCGTAACTCCTGATAGTTCTACTCGACACACTCCGGCCAATCTATCGTAAGCAAGCAATAGTAACCACACATAAGCAATCACTCAAAAGATCAGAAAGATCAAAGAAAACAACTCGGAAAACATCAAAAACAGGCAAATAACTCTTGCAACAGAAAACAATTTCTAACAGTACCAAAATTGTGTGAGTTTGGCCTTATCATAAAGTTTAGGTCAAGAGCTTTAATTTGCAAAAAGAATCAACTAAATCGGAGCTACGAAACTCAAGTTATGATCAAGCGAAGTTTGAATTCAAATCCGGTCTAATTCAAATTTTAAAACTTTCAAAAATATGTTTAACTTGTTTTACTGGATAGAGGGGATCATAACGAAGAAGTGGGCGTTGGTTTCGTTGGATTTGGAAAAACGAGCGAAAAGTTGTGAAGGTTTCACGATTAAGGACTAATCTGAAGAAAAAAACAATCTACAACTAAGTCCCTGGACACGTGTCAGAAAACGACAAGCTGGAAAACCGTTCGCTGCGGGGCTAATAGAGCGAACGTTCACTAACTAACACATACCGTTTTGAAATATATAAAAACAAGATCGATCTAATCTGGGCCGTCGAATCTGGATCAAACGGACGAGGGGTAGAGGCGACGGTTACCGCGGCGTGGAGGTCGCCGGCGAGGTGGGACGGCGGCGATGGCGTCGGCTGCGAGCGGGGAGGCGGCTCCGGCGGTCGGCTGCTTCGGGTCGAAGCACGGGGAGGCGCGACGCGGCGAGGTGAAGGCGTCGGCAGCATCGGCGTTGGGCGAGGTAGGCGGAACGGGGCGCAGTGGCGGCGGCAGATCTCGTCGGAGCTCGCAACTCCGGCGAGGCTTTGCGCGGGTGGCGGCGGCGCGAGATGAGGGGGAGAGAGACGGTCGGGGTCCTCGCCTTTAAAGGCGGAGGGGGAGGCGGTGGCGGGGGGGAGGGGAAAGGGGGCGACGGCGGGAGGCGGTATCCGGGAAGGACACGACGGCGGCGGCGGTGTCGTGCGGGCGCTGGAGTCGGGGACGAAGGCGGCGCTGCGTCTGGGCCGTTGGGCCACGGTCTGGCTCGGGCGGTGGGCCGGCCCGGTCGGCAGAGAGAAGTTTTTTTTAAATAAAATAAATCGAAATAAAATAGAACCTAGGCATATAATATACCTAAATTTTCAGAAAAAGAAATCCTACAACCTGAACATTTTTCTAGCATCAAATAAAATCCACAAAAATTTAAATAAATCAAACAGTGCTACTGGTGCAATAAAAACTCAATAAAATCATTTTAAAAATACCAAAATTAATTCAAATTTATTTCTCTCCAATTTTCTATTGTAGGGAATCATGTTACCCTATTTTCTGTATATTTTATTTTTGGAGAAAAATAATTTGAATAAAAACCAAATAACTCCAAATAAAGAAATAACTCCAAAAGGACTTTGAATTTGATCTTTGAAACTCCCAACTCATATTTCATATAATTTGAAGAAGTCATTTTATCTTCTCTCGTGAAAATCATTGAGTTGCATAAAGTTTCTAAGTTGGAAAAATATTTTCCAAATGAAATTCAAATATTTTCAAACACCCTTTTCATTTATTTAAATGGAAGAAGTCATGTCATCTTCCCTCTAGGGTTTTGTATTTGAAAGGCATTTGAATTCATGGAGATCATAAAAGCAAAAATGAAAGTTTGGGAAAGTCCTTTTATTCCCTCTCATTTAACTTTCGAAAAGTTTCGAATTTCACTCAATCAATCAAATCTATCTATTTAATATAACATTCCAAAATTTAGAATTTTGGGATGTTACAAACCTACCACCCTTAAAATGAATCTCGGCCTCGAGATTCGGAGAGGCTAGAAAGAAATAGGTTAGGGTTTGGGGGTCTCCTCAAAATCCATCGATCATCTCCGGGGTCTCGGGTGCTACCACCCTTAAAAACATGGTTACGGTTCCATCAAAACTCATATACTCCATCCTTCTTGTTGACAGGGTCGGTCTTCTCAGACTCTCAGGAAAATTTCTTCTCTGACTCTTCCGGTAGTGGCATAACCTTTACCGCAACTCTTATGTCCTTTCATCTTGGTAAAGTTATTCCGAGACTGGGTCTTCTTAACTGACGGGTCTGGCGCCAATACTAAACAACTATCGATATCTCATGGTGGTCAACGATTTATGGTTTCTCCTACAGGAAATGGGGTCTGGTTGATCCTCACCGTATAACCTACGGTTGGCAGCAGCTGCCTTGTACAAGGGAAAAATTGCTATACCATTCTAAGGTTTAAACAAGGTTTTGATCGTCGTCTCTCTACTATGGGTAAGTCACTCAGATTTACCATCCCATATAGCAAGGCGAATAATAAGAGTAAGTCGGTATGGTGATCAATCCATCCCACACCCAAATCATTACCTTGTATACGGTTTAGCGAATCTCGCATTCTAACACTCAGTCATCCTCACACGCATTGCAGAATTTCTCTTGTCAACGAACAAGGTTCGGATAAATCCATTGATTCTGCAAGCCAAACAAACATCTATCGTTCCTTCACAACTCTCAGGTTTTGCGTAAACTCCTATAAAATTGTCTGTGGGTAAGATCGTAATCTCTTCCAGGGTTTTTCCTTCAGCAAGAATGTGCTTGCTTCTTGCCAGGTCCTGGGGCCTGTGGGTTATGGCCCATCTCATCACTTGTAAACCTTGAACTCATCCTCTGGGCAACTGATCGTTATTCCAACATCCAACTTCCAACTTCCTAGCATACTTAAAATCCATCCAATTGTGTTGTCGTTCTTCCTTCTATTGGTTCTCTACTCAAACTCATCATGGAATTTCCATTGATCCATATTTCCAATATCATACCTCCTTTATATCCAATAGTAATTCATCTCTTCATCCTCGTGGGATATCCCACATACCAAGATAAAACTCGTACTTATTTTGTCCGAAATCCACTTCAGGGAATAACATCATTATCCTTTCCAAGGTCAGGCATCCTTACAGGGGAACATTGGCCATCTCCGCATGGCACTCTTCAACTGGGAAACGTGAAACACATCATGAACTCCTGACAGTCCTTCGGGTAACTCCAACTTGTAGGCCACTTCTCTCATACGCTCCAAAACTCGGTATGGTCCTACAAATCTCGATGCTAACTTTTCCTTAACTCCAAATCGTTTAACTCCTCGCAAAGGTGACCCACGAAAATATGCTATGTCTCCAATTTCTTAGATTACTACCTTGCATTTTGAGTCTGCCTAACTCTTCTGCCTGGGCTGTGCTACCTTCAGTCTATCTCGAATCAACTTAACCTTCTCTTCTGACTCCTTGATCACATTTGGTCCAAACAACTGACGGTCTCCAACTTCATCCCACATCAATGGTGTCCTGCACCTTCTCCCATACAAAGCTTCGGAAGGGGCCATCTTCAAACTGGCTTGGTAACTGTTGTTGTATGAGAACTCCGCGTAAGGTAGATTATCATCCCTACTAGATCCATAATCTAGCGCACACGCTCTCAACATGTTCTCCAGAATCTGATCGACTCTCTCGGTCTATCCATCTGTCTGCGGATGAAAGGCTATACTGAACTCTAGCCTAGTACCCAAAGTCTGGTGCAGCTGATTCCAAAACTTTGAGGTAAACTGTGTTCCTCTATCTGATACAATGGTCCTCGGAACTCCATGCAGACATACGATCCTGGTCATGTATATCTTTGCCAACTTAGCACTGGTATAAGTGGTCTTTACTGGGATGAAATGAGCTACCTTCGTCAAACGATCGACTACAACCCATATCGAGTCATAGCCTGAACGAGTCCTGGGCAATCCCGTGATAAAATCCATGCCTAGCTTATCCCACTTCCATTCGGGTATCGGCAATGGTTGTAGCAATCCTGCTGGCTTCTGATGCTCTGCCTTCACTCTCTGACATACTCCGCAATATCCTTCTTCATTCAGGTCCACCAAAAACTGTCCTTTAAATCTAGGTACATCTTGGTATTTCCTGGGTGAATTGAATACGGCGAATCATGGGCCTCTTGCAAGATCAACTTCCTGATCTCCGGATCATTGGGCACATAAACGCGGTCCTCAACCATAAGGTATCGTGCTCATCCTCACGAAATCCCTTGGCTTTTCCTTTACTCATCCTTTCCTTTATCTCAGCAATCTCCTTGTCTGTCTTCTGAGCTTCTCTGATCTTATCCATCAAAGTAGACTGAATCTCCAATGCTGCTACAAAGCCTCTTGGTACTATTTCCAAACATAGTTCACGAAGATCTTCGGCTAACTCCTTGAGTAATCCTTCGCTTATGAGGGTATTCGTCCTTGTTTTCTTTATGGTTGTGTCCTATTTCTCCAAAAAGCTTGTATGCACAAGGTTTCTTCATATACTTTCCATAAGGCCTCAACTTCTAGGACACAAGACGAGATCTTTGCAGAGTCTACTTAAATTCTTCCAAGTGGTTAGTCCTTGCCATCCCTTCATGGTTTGGTACATCCTCCACCAAGTAGCAGCACCTCTTTCAAAGCACTGAAGAGCATGCTGGGTCATATCCTTTCCAGCTATAGTGTTATTCTTCATATGATCTTCCATGTTCTGAATCCATCGGTCTGTCTCCAATTGACTCATCGGTCCAGAAAATACAAGCTCATCTCCATTCATCCTCTATTGGTTCTAAGGGCTCTGGGGTGGGATAAGAGAGATAGAGAGGGATGCACACAATACAACCAAAAGTTTTGAAAAGACAGATTTTTATTGTGGCTGTCGGAAAAACATCAAACAAATGACAGCTCACAATCGTCGCATCTACGTAGGTATATAACAGGGGTTTGGTCTTCTAAAGGTCAATAATGTCAGAAATATGCCCTAGAGGCAATAATAAATTGGTTATTATTATATTTCCTTGTTCATGATAATCGTTTATTATCCATGCTAGAATTGTATTGATAGGAAACTCAGATACATGTGTGGATACATAGACAACACCATGTCCCTAGTAAGCCTCTAGTTGACTAGCTCGTTGATCAATAGATGGTTACAGTTTCCTGACCATGGACATTGGATGTCGTTGATAACGGGATCACATCATTAGGAGAATGATGTGATGGACAAGACCCAATCCTAAGCCTAGCACAAGATAGTGTAGTTCGTTTGCTAAGAGCTTTTCTAATGTCAAGTATCATTTCCTTAGACCATGAGATTGTGCCACTCCCGGATACCGTAGGAATGCTTTGGGTGTACCAAACATCACAATGTAACTGGGTGGCTATAAAGGTGCACTACAGGTATCTCCGAAAGTGTCTGTTGGGTTGGCACGAATCAAGACTGGGATTTGTCACTCCGTGTAAACGGAGAGGTATCTCTGGGCCCACTCGGTAGGACATCATCATAATGTGCACAATGTGACCAAGGAGTTGATCACGGGATGATGTGAGTTACGGAACGAGTAAAGAGACTTGCCGGTAACGAGATTGAACAAGGTATCGGGATACCGACGATCGAATCTCGGGCAAGTAGCATACCGATAGACAAAGGGAATTGAATACGGGATTGATTGAATCCCCGACATCGTGGTTCATCGGATGAGATCATCGTGGAACATGTGGGAGCCAACATGGATATCCAGATCCCGCTGTTGGTTATTGGCCGGAGAACGTCTCGGTCATGTCTGCATGGTTCCCGAACCCGTAGGGTCTACACACTTAAGGTTCGATGACGCTAGGGTTATAAAGGAAGTTTGTATGTGGTTACCGAATGTTGTTCGGAGTCCCGGATGAGATCCCGGACGTCACGAGGAGTTCCGGAATGGTCCGGAGATAAAGATTTATATATGGGAAGTCCTGTTTTGGTCACCGGAAAAGTTTCGGGTGCTATCGGTAATGTACCGGGACCACCGGGAGGGTCCCGGGGGTCCAGCAGGTGGGGCCACCGGCCCCAGAGGGCTGCGTGGGCCAAGTGTGGGAGGGGACCAGCCCCAGGTGGGCTGGTGCGCCCCCCCACAAGAGGCCCAGGGCGCAGGAAGGGGGGAAGGGGGAAACCCTAGGCACAGATGGGCCTAAGGCCCATCTAGTGGGGCGCCCCCTTCTCTCCCCCCCTTGGCCGCCCCCCAAGCCCCATCTAGGGCTGGTCGCACCCCTTGGGGGGAACCCTAGTTGGGGGCGCAGCCCCTCCCCCTCCCCTATATATACTTGAGGTTTTGGGGCTGCCATACACACGAGAGAACATCTCCCTCATGGCGCAGCCCTACCCCTCTTCCTCCTCCTCTCCCGCGGTGCTTGGCGAAGCCCTGCGGGATTGCCACGCCCCTCCACCACCACCACGCCGTCATGCTGCTGCTGGACAGAGTCTTCCCCAACCTCTCCCTCTCTCCTTGCTGGATCAAGGCGTGGGAGACGTCACCGGGCTGCACGTGTGTTGAACGCGGAGGCACCGTTCTTCGGTGCTTAGATCGGAATCAACCGCGATCTGAATCGCTACGAGTAAGACTCCTTCATCCGCGTTCTTGCAACACTTCCGCATCGCGATCTACAAGGGTATGTAGATGCACTCCCCTTCCCCTCGTTGCTAGATTACTCCATAGATTGATCTTGGTGATGCATAGAAAATTTTGAATTTCTGCTACGTTCCCCAACAGTGGCATCATGAGCTAGGTCTATGCGTAGTTTCTATGCACGAGTAGAACACAAAGTAGTTGTGGGCATCGATTTTGTCAATTTACTTGCCGTTACTAGTCTTATCTTGATTCGGCGGCATCGTGGGATGAAGCGGCCCGGACCGACCTTACACGTACTCTTACGTGAGACAGGTTCCACCGACTGACATGCACTAGTTGCATAAGGTGGCTAGCGGGTGTCTGTCTCTCCCACTTTAGTCGGATCGGATTCGATGAAAAGGGTCCTTATGAAGGGTAAATAGAAATTGGCATATCACGTTGTGGCTTTTGCGTAGGTAAGAAACGTTCTTGCTAGAATCCCATAGCAGCCACGTAAAACATGCAACAACAATTAGAGGACGTCTAACTTGTTTTTGCAGGGTATGCTATGTGATGTGATATGGCCAAAAGGATGTGATGAATGATATATGTGATGTATGAGATTGATCATGTTCTTGTAATAGGAATCACGACTTGCATGTCGATGAGTATGACAACCGGCAGGAGCCATAGGAGTTGTCTTAACTTATTATATGACCTGCGTGTCAATGAATAACGCCATGTAATTACTTTACTTTATTGCTAACCGTTAGCCATAGTAGTAGAAGTAATAGTTGGCGAGACAACTTCATGAAGACACAATGATGGAGATCATGATGATGGAGATCATGGTGTCATGCCGGTGACGAAGGTGATCATGTCGCGCCTCGAAGATGGAGATCAAAGGCGCAGGATGATATTGGCCATATCACATCACTTTATGATTTGCATGTGATGTTTGTCATGTTTACATCTTATTTGCTTAGAACGACGGTAGCATAAATAAGATGATCCCTCACTAAAATTTCAAGAGACGTGTTCCCCCTAACTGTGCACCGTTGCGAAGGTTCGTTGCTTCGAAGCACCACGTGATGATCGGGTGTGATAGATTCTAACGTTCGAATACAACGGGTGTTGACGAGCCTAGCATGTACAGACATGGCCTCGGAACACATGCGAAACACTTAGGTTGACTTGACGAGCCTAGCATGTACAGACATGGCCTCGGAACACAAGAGATCGAAAGGTCGAGCATGAGTCGTATAGTAGATGCGATCAACATGGAGATGTTCACCGATGATGACTAGTCCATCTCACGTGATGATCGGACACGGCCTAGTTTGACTCGGATCATGTATCACTTAGATGACTAGAGGGATGTCGATCTGAGTGGGAGTTCAATAATCAGATGAACTTCATTATCATGAACATAGTTAAAAGGTCTTTGCAAATTATGTCATAGCTTACGCTTTAGTTCTACTGTTTAAGATATGTTCCTAGAGAAAATTAGTTGAAAGTCAATAGTAGCAATTATGCGGACTGGGTCCGTAAACTGAGGATTGTCCTCATTGCTGCACAGAAGGCTTATGTCCTTAATGCACCGCTCGGTGTGCTGAACCTCAGCGTCGTCTGTAGATGTTGCGAGACATCTGACATACACGTTTTGATGACTACGTGATAGTTCAGTGCGTAATGCTAACGGTTTAGAATTGTGGCACCAAAGACGTTTTGAAAACGTCGCAGAACATATGAAATGTTCCGAAGACTGAAATTGGGATTTCAGACTAGTGCCCACGCCAAGAGGTATGAGACCTCTGACAAGTTTCTTAAGCCTGCAGACTAAGGGAGAAAAGCTCAATCATTGAGCATGTGCTCAGATTGTCTGAGTGACAATCGCTTGAATCAAGTGGGAGTTAATCTTCCAGATGAGATAGTGATGGTTCTCCATAGTCACTGCCACCAAGCTATTAGAGCTTCGTGATGAACTATAACATATCAGGGATAGATATGATGATCCTTGAGCAACTCGTGATGTTTGACACCGCGAAAGTAGAAATCAAGAAGGAGCATCAATTGTTGATGGTTGGTAAAACCACTAGTTTCTAGAAGGGCAAGGGCAAAAGGGATACTTCATGAAACAGCAAATCATTTGCTGCTCTGGTGAAGAATCCCAAGGTTGAACCCAAACCCGAGACTAAGTGCTTCTGTAATGAGGGGAACGGTCACTGAAGCAGAACTACCCTAGATACTTGGTAGATGAGAAGGCAGGCAAGGTCGACAGAAGTATATTGGATATACATTATATGAATGTGTACTTTACTAGCACTCCTAGCACCACCAGGGTATTAGATACCGGTTCGGTTGCTAAGTGTTAGTAACTCGAAATAAAAGTTGCGGAATAAACGGAGACTAGATAAAGGTGAGATGACGATATGTGTTGGAAGTGTTTCCAAGGTTGATGTGATCAAGCATCGCATGCTCCCTCTACCATCGAGATTGGTGTTAAACCTAAATAATTGTTATTTGGTGTTTGCGTTGAGCATGAACATGATTGGATTATGTTTATCGCAATGCGGTTATTCATTTAAGGAGAATAATGGTTACTCTGTTTATTTGAATAATACCTTCAATGGTCTTGCACCTTAAATGAATCTCGATCGCAGTGATACACATGTTTGTGCCAAAAGATATAAAATAGTAATGATAGTACCACATACTTGTGGCACTGCCATTTAAGTCATATTGGTATAGAACGCATGAAGAAGCTCCATGTAGATGGATCTTTGGACTCACTCGTTTTGAAAAGATTGAGACATGCGAACCATGTCTATTGGTATATATGCATGAAGAAACTCCATGCAGATGGATCGTTTGGACTCACTTGATTTTGAATCACTTGAGACATGCAAATCATACCACATGGGCAAGATGACTGAAAGGCCTCGTTTTCAGTAAGATGGAACAAGAGAGAAACTTGTTGGAAGTAATACATTTTGATGTATGCAGTTCAATGAGTGCTGAGGCATGCAGTGGATATCGTTATGTTCTTACTTCACAGATGATTTGAGTAGATGCTGAGAATATTTACTTGATGAAACACAAGTCTGAATTATGGAAAGGTTCAAGTAATTTCAGAGTGAAGTTGAAGATCGTCATGACAAGAGGATAAAATGTCTATGATATGATCATAGAGATATCTGAGTTACGAGTCTGGCACACAATTAAGACATTGTGGAAAGTGTTTCACAATTAATACCGCCTGGAACACCACAGTGTGATGGTGTGTCCGAACATCATAACTGCACCCTATTGGATATGGTGCATACCATGATGTCTCTTATCGAATTACCACTATCGTTTATGGGTTAGGCATTAGAGACAACCGCATTCACTTTAAAAGGGGCACCACGCAATTCCGTTGAGACGACACCATTTAGAGAAACCTAAGTTGTCGTTCCTTAAAAGTTTGGGGCTGCGACGCTTATGTGGAAAAGTTTCAGGCTGATAAGCTCGAACCCAAAGCGGATAAATGCATCTTCATAGAATACCCAAAACAGTTGGGTATACCTCCTATTTCAGATCTGGAAGCAAGAGTAATTGCTTCTAGAAACAAGTCCTTTCTCGAGGAAAAGTTTCTCTCAAAAGAATTGAGTGGGAGGATGGTGGAGACTTGATGAGGTTATTAAACCATGACTTCAACTAGTGTGTAGCAGGGCACAGGAAGTTGTTCCTGTGGCACCTACACCAATTGAAGTGGAAGCTTATGACAGTGATCATGAAACTTCGGATCGAGTCACTACCAAACCTCGTAGGTTGACAAGGACATGTACTACTCCTGAGTGGTACGGTAATCCTGTCTTAGATATCATGTTGTTAGACAATACTGAACCTACGAGCTATGGAGAAGCGATGGTGGGCCCATATTTCGACAAATGATTAGAAGCCATGAAATCCGAGATAGGATCCATGTATCAGAACAAAGCATGGACTTTGGTGAACTTGCCCGATGATCGGCAAGCCATTGAGATAAATGGATCTTTAAGAAGAAGACGGACATGGACGGTAATGTTACCGTCTATGAAGCTCGACTTGTGGCAAAGAGAATTTTCACAAGTTCAAGGAGTTGACTACAATGAGATTTTCTCATCCGTAGCGATGCTTAAGTCCGTCGGAATCATGTTAGCATTAGCTGCATTTATGAAATCTGGCAGATGGATGTCAAAACAAGTTTCCTTACCAGCTTTCGTAAGAAAGGTTGTATGTGATACAATCAGAAAGGTTTTGTCGATCCTAAGGATGCTAAAAGGTATGCTAGCTCCAGCTATCCTTCCATGGACTAGAGCAAGCATCTCGGAGTCAGAATATACGCTTTGATGGAGTGATCAAAGTTTTTGGGTTTATACAAAGTTTGTTAGAAACTTGTATTTACAATAAAGTCAGTGGGGGCGCTACAACATTTCTGATAAGTATATGTGAATGACATATTGTTGATCCGAAATGATGTAAAATTTCTGGAAAGCATAAAGGGTTGTTTGAAAGGAGTTTTTCAAAGGAAGACCTGGATGAAGCTGCTTACATATTGGGCATCAAGATCTATAGAGATAGATCAAGACGCCTGATGATACTTTCAAAGAACGCACACCTTGACATGATTTTGAAAGAGTTCAAAATAGATCAACAAAGAAGGAGTTCTTGGCTGTGTTACAAGGTGTGAGTATTGAGTAAGACTCAAGACCTGACCACAGCAGAAGAGAGAGAAAGGACGAAGGTCGTCCCCTATGCTTTAGACGTAGGCTCTACAGTATGCTATGCTGTGTACCGCACATGAAGTGTGCCTTGCCATGAGTTGGTCAAGGGGTACAATAGTGATCCGGGAATGGATCACATGACAGCGGTCGAACTTATCCTTAGTATCTAGTGGACTAAGGAATTTTCTTGATTATGGAGGTGAAGAGGAGTTCGTCCTAAAGGGTTACGTCGATGCAAGCTTTGACACTAATCCGGATGACTCTGAGTAGTAAACCGGATTCGTATAGTAGAGCAGTTATTTAAAATGGCTCCAAGTAGCGTGTGGTACCATCCACAAGATGACATAGATACTCGCAAAGCACACACGGATCTGAAAGGTTCAGACCCGTTGACTAATAACCTCTCTCACAGGCATAACATGATCAAACCAGAACTCATTGAGTGTTAATCACATAGTGATGTGAACTAGATTGTTGACTCTAGTAAACTCTTGGATGTTGGTCACATGGTGATGTGACCTGTGAGTGTTAATCACATGGTGATGTGAACTAGATTATTGACTCTAGTGCAAGTGGGAGACTGTTAGAAATATGCCCTAGAGGCAATAATAAATTGGTTATTATTATATTTCCTTGTTCATGATAATCGTTTATTATCCATGCTAGAATTGTATTGATAGGAAACTCAGATACATGTGTGGATACATAGACAACACCATGTCCCTAGTAAGCCTCTAGTTGACTAGCTCGTTGATCAATAGATGGTTACAGTTTCCTGACCATGGACATTGGATGTCGTTGATAATGGGATCACATCATTAGGAGAATGATGTGATGGACAAGACCCAATCCTAAGCCTAGCACAAGATCATGTAGTTCGTTTGCTAAGAGCTTTTCTAATGTCAAGTATCATTTCCTTAGACCATGAGATTGTGCAACTCCCGGATACCGTAGGAATGCTTTGGGCGTACCAAACATCACAACGTAACTGGGTGGCTATAAAGGTGCACTACAGGTATCTCCGAAAGTGTCTGTTGGGTTGGCACGAATCGAGACTGGGATTTGTCACTCCGTGTAAACGGAGAGGTATCTCTGGGCCCACTCGGTAGGACATCATCATAATGTGCACAATGTGACCAAGGAGTTGATCACAGGATGATGTGAGTTACGGAACGAGTAAAGAGACTTGCCGGTAACGAGATTGAACAAGGTATCGGGATACCGACGATCGAATCTGGGGCAAGTAGCATACCGATAGACAAAGGGAATTGAATACGGGATTGATTGAATCCCCGACATCGTGGTTCATCCGATGAGATCATCGTGGAACATGTGGGAGCCAACATGGATATCCAGATCCCGCTGTTGGTTATTGGCCGGAGAACGTTTCGGTCATGTCTGCATGGTTCCCGAACCCGTAGGGTCTACACACTTAAGGTTCGATGACGTTAGGGTTATAAAGGAAGTTTGTATGTGGTTACCGAATGTTGTTCGGAGTCCTGGATGAGATCCCGGACGTCACGAGGAGTTCCGGAATGGTCCGGAGGTAAAGATTTATATATGGGAAGTCCTGTTTTGGACACCGGAAAAGTTTCGGGTGCTATCGGTAATGTACCGGGACCACCGGGAGGGTCCCAGGGGTCTACCAGGTGGGGCCACCGGCCCCAGAGGGCTGCGTGGGCCAAGTGTGGGAGGGGACCAGCCCCAGGTGGGCTGGTGCGCCCCCCACAAGAGGCCCAGGGCGCAGGAAGGGGGGAAGGGGGAAACCCTAGGCACAGATGGGCCTAAGGCCCACTAGTGGGGCGCCCCCTTCTCTCCCCCCCTTGGCCGCCCCCCAAGCCCCATCTAGGGCTGGCCGCACCCCTTGGGGGGGGACCCTAGATGGGGGCGCAGCCCCTCCCCCTCCCCTATATATACTTGAGGTTTTGGGGCTGCCATACACACGAGAGAACATCTCCCTCATGGCGCAGCCCTACCCCTCTTCCTCCTCCTCTCCCGCGGTGCTTGGCGAAGCCCTGCGGGATTGCCACGCTCCTCCACCACCACGCCGTCGTGCTGCTGCTGGACGGAGTCTTCCCCAACCTCTCCCTCTCTCCTTGCTGGATCAAGGCGTGGGAGACGTCACCGGGCTGCACGTGTGTTGAACGCGGAGGCACCGTTCTTCGGTGCTTAGATCGGAATCAACCGCGATCTGAATCGCTACGAGTACGACTCCTTCATCCGCGTTCTTGCAATGCTTCCGCATCGCGATCTACAAGGGTATGTAGATGCACTCCCCTTCCCCTCGTTGCTAGATTACTCCATAGATTGATCTTGGTGATGCGTAGAAAATTTTGAATTTCTGCTACGTTCCCCTACAAATAAATCTTCAAAGTCATCAAACTCTTTGATTCTTGTTCATGTCTCCGATGGCTTCTTCCGATCATGCTTGTCCTACTCAAGTTCTTTTTCCAGATCATCTCTGTTGTCGCAAAGTCTATCGTGACGTCCTTTAATATTTCTGGAGTTGCGTTCCAAACTTCTGGTTTTCAACATCCTTGGCATGAACCATGGTCCTACCGTCCATCAGTTTCCTGACGAATCTCTGGTAATCTTGAGGTTTTGCTCCTCCAGTTTGGCTACTTCAGCTTCTGGGTCCTAAGTTCTTCACGAAATGCTTTCTCGTGAAATACGGCTTCCTGCAGATCCACCCTAAACTTCTTGATGTATTACTCCAAATCCTGGTGATACACCAGCTAAGTTTAAAACTTCATCTCTTACTGATAGGTGCTCCATTAGCCCTTTTTGTCATCCAATCCTTCTGAAGAAATGCATGCTTAACTCAGCATGGTGACAATAGCATAAGCGGGCGATAACATCATGGATAGTCGTGTTTATGCCCATGTCTTTGCCATGAGCTATCATTCCATAGTTGATATCTCCTGCCTTCGGGTTTCCTTGACAAAACTTTGAGTTCTAATGCTCCATGTTCCGGTCTTTCTCCGATACACCTTGATCTCGGGTATTGACAACTTCCTTAGTCTGCCAAGTTCCATAAGGGTAACCTTACTAGGTCATACAAATCTGGAAAATTCTACAGGGCCTTCAAATTCTCCTAGTCTTCGGAGTCTTCAACCGTTGTAATTTCCATTATTATAATACACGATAAATCCTCTTCATTCTGAAGTGATCTTAGTTGTCCGATATCTTGTACTTCTTGGAGTGGTCTCATCAGTCGAATCTTCGAGTGGTCAAAAGGGGAAAGGGATATGGTCTCACTAAAGGGAATATTTGAATAAGCTCATAAGAGAAGAGAGGTAAAAGATCTTTTTGAAAAAGAAAGTTTTTAGAGAAAATCCTTCCTATGGGCTTGCCAGTTTCTAGGGTCACGTCCTACAGTCAACATGTGCTCGGATACCATCTTGTAGCGACCCGACCCGAATGGATCAAGTCTCTATGCTTAAGTGTCATCCCTGGATCGGTATGCTGACACACACAGTACTCGAGGATTTATAAAAGAGGTAAATCACATGTATAAAGTAACGTAAATACTATTACCTCAATCCAAAATAGCGGAAGTAACAAGGTTGTGGATTCCCATCAACACCAACGACAAAGTTGAGTGTAGAAATCGTAACCCTAACGTATCACTTACTCGTCGTAAGATTCCTGCAACATGAGACGTTGTAGCCACAAAGGGTCAGTACATTGAATGTACTGGCAAATTCACACCATAGAGAGAAATGATGAACAATGGCTATCACTACATGCATATATGGCTGGTGGAAAAGCTCTATGGTTATAAGGTTTTTGCGAAAAGCCAATTTTTCCCTACTACAAAGGAATATATTTTATTTAACTATCATGGTGGTTGTTAAACATTGAGAAGGTACCTCCAACTCAATCCCAATTAAGAACGTGATTAAACCCAATCAAATTTAAATTAAAGTAACATGATGATGAGATTCACATGATAATCCAAGAACTAGATACTCAAGATGTCCATAACCGGGGACACGGCTAACCATGATTAGATTGTACACTCTGCAGAGGTTTGTGCACTTTTCCCCACAAGACTCGATCGCCTCCGCTTGATTTCTCGCACTACATGGTGTTTGAGAAACGGATGACCGAGACACAGTCTTTCAGAAAAACTACTCTTTACTCCGGGTGGACAGTTACACCTACTTTCCCCTACATCTGCTAGCCCACCTCTTCAAGAGGTCATGTAACCTACTCAACTATGCTAGAGCCCATAATAGCTTGTGGCTGCACACGGAAGTTTCTAGCATGAATAATCTCATGATCCCTTTGAACCTGGGTGGCGGTCCATAGGATGATCCCACGGGTACTCCGGGATATCCAAAAATACAGGCAACACTGGTTTCTCCAGGTGCCTCAATCCACCCAGTTGTTTATTTAAGTAGCCACCTTAAGTTGAACCATTAAGTAACAATCTCACATCTGTCATGGAAATTTCACTCGAACCCAATCCACGTCTACGAGCATAGCATAGCAATAAGCAAACGTAGAAGTAACTCCCAAAGGTTTGATAATAAACAGGGCAATAGGTACTACCTCATCTACTTCCCAAAACCCACATGTTATTCAGATCCTAACCATGCAATGTATGAGGGTTGAAACTAATGCATAAAAACTGGGTAATGAAAAGTATGGTCAAAGTGTGAACTTGCCTGTACTGTTGATGAAGATGACTCGCACTCGTAACTCCTGATAGTTCTACTCAACACACTCCGGCCAATCTATCGTAAGCAAGCAATAGTAACCACACATAAGCAATCACTCAAAAGAACAGAAAGATCGAAGAAAACAATTCGGAAAACATCAAAAACAGGCAAATAACTCTTGCAACAGAAAACAATTTCTAACAGTACCAAAATTGTGTGAGTTTGGCCTTATCATAAAGTTTAGGTCAAGAGCTTTAATTTGCAAAAAGAATCAACTAAATCAGAGCTACGAAACTCAAGTTATGATCAAGCGAAGTTTGAATTCAAATCCGATCTAATTCAAAATTTAAAACTTTCAAAAATATGTTTAAGTTGTTTTACTGGATAGAGGGGATCACAACGAAGAAGTGGGCGTTGGTTTCGTTGGATTTGGACAAACGAGCGAAAAGTTGTGAAGGTTTCACGATTAAGGACTAATCTGAAGAAAAAACAATCTACAACTAAGTCCCTGGACACGTGTTAGAAAACGACAAGCTGGAAAACCGTTCGCTGCGGGGCTAATAGAGCGAACGTTCACTAACTAACACGTACCGTTTCAAAATAAAAAAAACAAGATCGATCTAATCTGGGCCGTCGAATCTGGATCAAACGGACGAGGGGTAGAGGCGACGGTTACCGCGGTGTGGAGGTCGCCGACGAGGTGGGACGGTGGCGATGGCGTCGGCTGCGAGCGGGGAGGCGGCTCCGGCGGTCGGCTGCTTCGGGTCGAAGCACGGGGAGGCGCGGCGTGGCGAGGTGAAGGCGACGGCAGCATCGGCGTTGGGCGAGGAAGGCGCAACGGGGCGCGGTGGCGGCGGCAGATCTCGTCGGAGCTCGCAACTCCGGCGAGGCTTTGCGCGGGCAGCGGCGGCGTGAGATGAGGGGGAGAGAGAGGGCCGGGGTCCTCGCCTTTTAAAGGCGGAGGGGGAGGCGGTGGCGTGGGGGAGGGGAAAGGGGGCGGCGGCGGGAGGCGGTGTCCGGGAAGGACACGACGGCGGCGGCGGTGTCGTGCGGGCGTTGGAGTCGGGGACGAAGGCGGCGCTGCGTCGGGGCCGTTGGGCCGCGGCCTGGCTCGGGCGCTGGGCCGGCCCGGTCGACAGAGAGAAGTTTTTTTTAAAATAAAATAAATCGAAATAAAATAGAACCTAGGCATATAATATACCTAAATTTCAGAAAAAGAAATCCTACAACCTCAACATTTTTCTAGCATCAAATAAAATCCACAAAAATTTAAATAAATCAAACAGTGCTACTGGCGCAATAAAAACTCAATAAAATCATTTTAAAAGTACCAAAATTAATTCAAATTTATTTCTCTCCAATTTTCTATTGTAGGGAATCATGTTACCCTATTTTCTGTATATTTTATTTTTGGAGAAAAATAATTTGAATAAAACCCAAATAACTCCAAATAAAGAAATAACTCCAAAAGGACTTTGAATTTGATCTTTGAAACTCCCAACTCATATTTCATATAATTTGAAGAAGTCATTTTATCTTCTCTCGTGAAAATCATTGAGTTGCATAAAGTTTCTAAGTTGGAAAAATATTTTCCAAATGAAATTCAGATATTTTCAAACACCCTTTTCATTTATTTAAATGGAAGAAGTCATGTCATCTTCTCTCTAGGGTTTTGTATTTTGAAAGGCATTTGAATTCATGGAGATCATAAAAGCAAAAAATGAAAGTTTGGGAAAGTCCTTTTATTCCCTCTCATTTAACTTTCAAAAAGTTTCGAATTTCACTCAATCAATCAAACAATCAATCAAATCTATCTATTTAATATAACATTCCAAAATTTAGAATTTTGGGATGTTACACCCCATATGCATGCGGTTGTGCCGCGTGCGTTGCCACGCGATGCAGTTACGTGCGGCATGATGGATTTACACACTGCAAATTAGAACTGCCATCAGGGCTTGCCGATATTCCTGGTCGTCCGGCTTCCCCTTTAATTCCTGCGCCCATTATAACCTTAGTCTCTTCAACCTTTCGATCGCGCCCCACAACACAACAAGCACACCCACGACAACACATAGAGAGGGGATGTCCGGCGGTGCTCCAATGGAGTTCGGCGAGCATAGAGTGGAGACCCACGCGAGGGAGACGGATCTCTCGGTGGTGTACACCATCGACCCGGCCGTGGTGGATGACTACATCAACAGCGTTGAGCAGTTGCTTGCTGGAGACAAGTACAAGGTGGTCGGCATCGACCTCCAGTACACCGCCGGTCGTCCCAGCATAGATCAGAAGGTTGCCGTTGCCCAGTTGTGCGTGCGCCATCATGTCCTCATCTACCACTACTGCATGGCCACAGATCCTTGCGACCGTTTCAACAGGTTTGTCAACAGCACTGACTACAAGTTCGCCACGATGGATACCACCAACGATGCAAAAGCGCTCAGTGTTACGGGCTTGGCCTGCAAGAACCTTGTCAAAATCCATGATCACTACAGGGTCTGGGGCAGCACGAAGAAGGACTCCCTGGTCGAACTCGCCTCGGCCATCATCGACCCCTACTACGAAAAGATGAAGCAGGATGCCCAGAGAACAAGTCCCGTATCCTGGCATGGGGCCTGGATGCGGCAACTGGATGAACCTCCCCCCAGGTTTGCGGCCAAGAGCGTGTACACATGCTACGAGATGCACAGGTAGATCGTTGACATGAGGAAGTGCCTCGTTACCCAAATCGACGAGCTCGGATCGAGCCACAAGCAGAGCAAGCGTCACAAGAAGTAGATGATGATCAGATGATCGTTTATGCTAGTTAATCATGCATGCAATATATAGTTTACTTTATTGGTGTGTGGAAATGTCATGTGTGTAGTAGCCACCTATGTAATTATGCATGTAATAGTTTACTTTGGTGTGTGCAAATGCCATGGTTGTAGTAGCCACCTATGTAAGTGGATGTTTAATTTGGTTATGCAATCATGTCCTTATAAGTGTGTGTGTGTGTGTGTATGTTGTTGTTCTGAATGCAATCCCATCGCACAACACACACGTCTTGTTAAGTTGAACCGTTTCGGTTCTCTTGTGTCAACGCAAACAGTTGATCCGAGTGAACCGCATGCCGTATATCGCACACACCTTCATCTGGCTGACCGTTTCTTTTATGTTGCCTAATCACAAACAGTTCATCCGAGTGAACCATATGCTGTACATCGCACACACCTTCATCTGGCTGCCTGTTTCTTTTGTTCCCCCTCATCGAAAACGGTTAATTGAACTGAACCGTATGCCCTTAATCACACACGCAACTAAAATCTGAACTATGTTTGATGCATCCTCCATCGCAAACGTTTTGCACATTTTTTGACGGTTTTTTACACCACCTTTTGCAATTATGGCATCGCACACAGTTTCGTCGAAGGGTCTCTGATCGTGGTGTCGCGTTAGCAGCATCCTGCAGTAGTGGTATGTCTTGCGGTATGAATACTTGAGGTGACATTGGGGTATCTTATTGATTCACTTGATATTTGTTATGGCACTCAACTTCTGGATTCCCGCGGTGATATTGGGGTAATCTTTGGATAGGGGTTGATGCATGTTTTTATTATCCTTTCTCCGATAGAAACTTTGCAGTCTCCTTGTAGTTCTTTGTGTGGATTGAGTATTATGAATATGAATTTGCTTTGGTGTTATTCTAGTACGAACTCTAGGATAGATCGAACGGAAACAATATCTTTGTGTTATTTTAGTACAAACTCTTGAATAGATCGATCGGAAAGAATAGCTTTGAGGTGGCTTCGTACCCTACAATCAATTCCTATCTTTTGTTCTCCGCTAATAGGAACTCGGGAGTGATTCTTTATTGTACTTTGAGGGATAATCATATGATCCAACTATGTTAGCACTGTTGAGAGATTGCACTAGTGAAAGTACGGACCCTAGGCCTTGTTTTTAAGCATTGCAATACCGTTTTTGTGCCCGTTTACTATTTGCTACATTGCTGTTTTTATTTATTCAGATTATAAAAATATATTTCTGCCATCCATATTACACTTTTATCACCATCTCTTCGCCGAACTAGTGCACTTATACAATTTTCCATTGTATTGGGTGTGTTGGGACACAAGAGATTTCTTGTATTTGGTTGCAGGGTCATTTGAGAGAGACCATCTTCATCCTACACCTCTCACGGATTGATAAACCTTAGGTCATCCACTTGAGGGAAAATTGCTACTGTCCTACAAAACTCTGCGCTTGGAGGCCCAACACGTGTCTACAAGAATAAAGTTGCGTAGTAGACATCACTGGCCCATACAAATTCTCTGTAAAGTTTTGGGGCATTTGGACTCTGTCTGATATTGATTTTCTGCGATGTAAAAAATACGGAAAAACAGCAACTGGCACCTGGCACTATGTCAATAGGTAAGTACCAAAAAATGATATAAAATGACTATAAATGATTGTAAAACATCCAAGATTGATAATATAGCAGCATGGAACAATCAAAAATTATAGATACGTTCGAGACGTATCAGCATCCCCAAGCTTAACTCATACTCGTCCTCGAGTAGGTAAGTGATAAAAACAGAATTTTTGATGTGGAATGCTGCCTAACATGTCATATCATATTTGTTTTCTTTATAGCATGGACATTTGGACTTTTAGTTGTTCAAAGCAATAGTCTAGTTCTGACATGATAATTTAGATACTCAAGCATATCAACAAGCAACCATGTCTTTCAAAATATCAACGCTAAAATAAGTTATCCCTAGCCCATCATGCTCAAACATTGATCCATTCATGAAACACACTCGAATATTAGCTACACCCAATACTTAAGTAAGATCATATTGCCTCCTAGTTGGTGCTATTATAAGAGAAGATGGAGACTCAAAATAAAAATTGCATAAAGTAAAAGAAAGGCCCTTCGTAGAGGGAAGTAGGGATTTGTAGAGGTGCCAGAGCTCAAAGCGAAAAACTTAGAGATAAAAGCATTTTGGGAGGTGTATCCATCCCACCAACGAAAAGAGTTCCCAACACTTTCCATGCTAGATATATCATAGGCGGTTCCCAAACAGAAAATAAAGTTTATTCCTTTTTCCACCATACTTTCACTTTCCATGGCTAGTCGTATCCACGGTTGCCCTCCATACCAACACTTTCCAAGGAATTTATTATTTGACAACATAAAGTAAATTCAATTTATTTATTTTGCATTTCGGGACTGGGCATCCCTAATACCTTTGCCTTACTATCGTGCAATGACAAGTGAATAAACACTCATCGTGAGAATAACACATCTAGCATGGAAAATATTAGCCACCCCTCACCGCTCCGCGAGCGAAACAAACACACCAAAGAGAAGTTTATTTTGAAAATTATAGATGGCACATACAAATTTGCTTAGAATGGCAAAAGAATACCGCATATAGGTAGATATAGTGGACTCATGTGGCAAAACTGGTTTAAGGGTTTTGGATGCACAAGTAGAGATCATACTTAGTGCAAAATGAAGGCTAGCAAAAGATTGAGAAGCGACCAACCAAGAAACAGATAATCTCATAAGCAAGCATTAAGCATAAATAACACCGAATAATACACCACAAGTAGGATATAATTTCATTGCATGACTATTGACTTTCGTACTTGCATAGGGAATCAAAAACCTTAACACCAATATTCTTGCTAAAGCATAATTACTCACCAACATAACTCACATATCACATCTTCATCATCATATCTCAAAACTATTACTAAGAATCAAGTTTATTTTGTCCAATGATCTTCATGAATTTTTTTATTATATCCTTCTTGGATATCTATCACTTTGGGACTAATTTTTATGTGTTGCTTCTGACAAGCTCAAACAAATATAAGTGAAGATCATGAGCATAAATTTTTCTTTCTCTCAAATTAATTTAAGTGAAGCAAGAGAGAATTTCTTGAAAATTTTACTAACTCTCAAATAAATCTAAGTGAAGCAAGAGAGCATTTATTCAAAAATACTAAAGCACACTATGCTCAAAAAGATATAAGTGAAGCACTAGAGCAAGTCCATTGCTCATAAAAAATTTAAGTGAAGCATAGAGAGCAATTCTAATAAGTCATGACATAATTTTGGCTCTCCCAAATAGGTGTGTCCAGCAAGGATTGATGACTTGAAACACAAAATAAAACAAGCAAAGAATCATATCATACAAGACACTCCAAGCAAAACACATATCATGTCACGAATAAAAATATAGTTTCGAGTAAAATACCGATGGTTGTAGAAGAAAGAGGGGATGCCACTCGGGGGCATTCCCAAGCTTAGTTGGTTGCCCATTTTTGGATAATAGCTTGGGATGCCGGGGCATCCCCAAGCTTAGGCTCTTCTATCCTTCCTTCATCCATCGTAAGATAACCCAAAACTTGAAAACTTCAATCACACAAAACTCAACAAAACCTCCGTGAGATCCGTTAGTGTAAGAAAGCAAACCACTACTATAAGTACTGTATCAAACCAATTCATATTTTTTTTTGTATTATATCTACTGTATTCCAACTTTTCTATGGCAGAAACTCATCAAAGAAAACCATAGAGCCATCAAAATAAGCACACAACACAAAGAAAACAGAATCTGTCAAAACAGAACAATCTGTAGCAATCTGACTTAGACGAAAACTTCTGGAACTCCAAAAATTCTGAAAAAATAGGATGACCTGAGAAATTTGTATATTAATCTTCTGAAAAAAGAATCAGGGCAAAATAACTTTCTGATAAAAAATGAGAATTATTTTCATGAGCGCAAAGTTTCTGTCCTTTTCAGCAAGATCAAACAACTATCACCCAAGAAGATCCTATCGGTTCTGCTTGGCACAAACACTAATTAAAACACAAAAAACACATTCATAATAGTAGCATAATTGTGCTAACACTCAAGAACAGAAAGCAAAAGGCAAAAAATAAAATTTATTCATTGGGTTGCCTCCCAACAAGCGCTATAGTTTTACGCCCTTAGCTAGGCATAAAGCTAGGATCTATGTTTTGTCATCTTTGGTTTGAGATCCATAAGATTCCCTCATGATGGATTCATAAGGTGGCTTAATTCTAGTTCTAGGAAAGTGTTCCATACCCTTACTCAAAGGAAATTGGAACTTAATATTGCCTTCTTTCATATCAATCACGGCACCGATAGTGCATAAAAACGGTCTACCAGGAATAATTGGACAAGACGGATTGCAATCAATATCAAGAACAATAAAATCTATGGGCACATAATTCCTATTTGCAAGAATAAGAACATCATTAATTCTTCCCATAGGCTTTTTAATAGTAGAATCCGACAAGTGCAAATTCAAAGAACATTCTTCAGGGTTAGTAAGACAAAGCACATCACATAAAGATTTCGGAATTGTAGACACACTAGCACCCAAGTCACACAAAGCAAAACACTCATAATTTTTAATCTTGACTTTGATAGTAGGTTCCCATTCATCATGCAATTTTCTAGGAATTGAAACTTCTAATTCCAATTTTTCTTCAAGAGCTTTCATCATAGCATCAACAATATGTTTAGTAAAAGCCTTATTTTGTTCATAAGCATGGGGTGAATTTATCATGGATTGCAACAAAGAAATACAATCAATCAAAGAGCAAATATCATAATTAAAGTCTTTTTAATCCAAAAGAGTGGGCACATCACTAGTTAAAGTTTTGACCTCTCCAAACCCACTTTCATCAATTTTCTCAACAAGATTTTCACCCTCCGAAATATTTGGACGCCTTCTACCTAAAGTTGACTCTTATCCAGTCCCTTTTTCATCAATCTTAACTTTACTAAACGAGGAATCAATAGAAGAAACACCAATCATTTTAAGATCTTCATCACTTTTGCGAAAGAAATCACTAGAAAATTCTTTTTCTAAAAATTATCTTTTAGCTCTAAGCATAGCGGTTCTTTTCTTACTTTAATCCATAGAAACATAAAGAGATTTAATTGACTCATCCACTTTAGGCACAAAAAATTTCATCTTGAGATTTTCCACATCATGAGCAATTCTATCAACTTTTCTAGATAAATCATCAATCTTACTCAACTTTTCTTCTATGGAAGTGTTGAAAACCTTTTGTGTGTTGATAAATTCTTTAATATTATTCTCAAGATCAGAGGTGTTCCTATTATTATTATAAGATTGATTTCCATAGGAATTACCATAATTATTAAAGGAACTACTAGGAAAAGGCCTAGGATTAAAATTACCTCTATAAGCATTGTTATTGAAATTATTTCGTGGCATCACTATTTTGCTCAATCAAAGTAGACAAAGGAATATCATTAAAATCAATAGGAGAACTTTTACTAGCAACCAATTTCATAAGAGCATCAACTTTTTCACTCAAAGAAGAAATTTCTTCAACCGAATTAACTTTTTTACTAGTAGGAGCCCTTTCGGTATGCCATTGTGAATAATTTCCCATAATATTATCAAGCAATTTGGTGGCTTCACCCAAAGTAATTTCCATAAAAGTCCCACCCACGTCGAAATCTAAAAAATTACGGGAAACAAAATTCAACCCCGCATAAAAATTTTGTATGATCATCCAAAGATTTAACCCATGAGTTGGGCAATTCCTTAGCATCATTTTCATCCTTTCCCAAGATTGTGCAACATGCTCATGTTCAAGTTGCTTGAAATTCATGATCTGGGTTCTAAGGGAAATAATTTTTGCGGGCGGAAAATACTTAGTGATAAAAGCATCTTCGCACTTATTCCAAGAATCGATACTATTGCGAGGCAAAGAATTGAACCAAATTTTTGCAGAATCACGCAAAGAAAACGGAAATAATTTCATCTTCACCACATCATTGTCCACATCTTTTTTCTTTTGCGTATCACATAAGTCCACGAAGGTATTAAGATGGGACGCGACATCCTCATTAGGAGTACCGGAAAATTGATCATTCATAACAAGATTCAACAAAGCTGTATTAATATCACAAGACTCTGCACTAGCGGCGGGAGGAGAAATCAGAGTGCCAATAAAATCATTGTTGTTGGTATTTGAGAAATCACATAACTTGGTGTTCTCTTGAGTCATGATGACTACACAACAAGATTGCACTAAAAAACAGATCCGGCAAGAAAAGGCGAACGGAAAAGAGAGGCGAATAAAACGGCAAATTTTGTGAAGTGGGGGATTGGAAAACAAGAGGCAAATGGTAAATAATGTAAATTGCGAGGAGATGAGATTTGTGCTTAGGAACCTGATATATGTTGAAGATCCTCCCCGGCAACGGCGCCAGAAATTCCCTTTTGATGTCGCTTGAAGCTACGTCGGTATTTCCCCAAAGAGGAAGGGATGATGCAGCACAGGGGCGGTAGGTATTTCTCTCAGGTATGAAACCAAGGTTATCGAACCAGTAGGAGAACCAAGCAACACAACGTAAACAGCCCCTGCACACAGATAACAAATCCTCGCAACCCGACGTGTTAAAGGGGTTGTCAATCCCTTTCGGGGTACGGCGCCTCAAGTGGCAAACGGACGTGAGATAAATTTGTAGTAAATTGATAGATCGAATGCCAAATAAAATAAATAAAGAAAAATTGCAGAAAGGTATTTTTTTATTTTTGGTTTAATAGATCTGAAAATAAATGCAAGAGAAAAGTAGATCGCAATGGCAAATATATGAGAAAGAAGACTCGGGGGCCGTAGGTTTCACTAGTGGCTTCTCTCAAGAAAAATAGCAAATGGTGGGTGAACAAATTACTGTTGGGGAATTGATAGAACTTCAAATAATTATGACGATATCCAGGCAATGATCATTATATAGGCATCACGTCCAAGATTAGTAGACCGACTCCTGCCTGCATCTACTACTGTTACTCCACACATCAACCGCTATCCAGCATGCATCTAGTGTATTATGTTCATGGAGAAATGGAGTAATGCAATAAGAACGATGACATGATGTAGACAAGATCTATCTATGTAGAGATAGACCCCATCATTTAATCCCTAGTAGCAACGATACATACGTGTCGTTTCCCTTTCTGTCACTGGGATCAAGCACCGTAAGATCGAACCCACTACAAAGCACCTCTTCCCATTGCAAGATAAATAGATCAAGTTGGCCAAACAAAACCCAAATATCGGAGAAGAAATACGAGGCTATAAGCAATCATGCATATAAGAGATCAAAGAAACTCAAATAACTTTCATGGATATAAAAAGATACAACTGATCATCAACTCAAAGTTCATCAGATCCCAACAAACACACCACAAAAAGAGTTACATCATATGGATCTCCAAGAGACCATTGTATTGAGAATCCAGCGAGAGAGAGAAAGCCATCTAGCTACTAACTGCGGACCTGAAGGTTGCTACCTCTTGAGCATGCGTAGGTTTTCCCTTGAAGAGGAAAGGGTGATACAAAGAACTACTCACGCATCATCGGAGAGGCACCAATGGAGGTGGTGAACCCCATCCGAGATGGTGTCTAGATTGGATCTGGTGGTTCTGGACTCTGCGGTGGCTGGATGAATATTTCGTCGATCGTTTAAGGGTTTCTGGAATATTGGGGTGTTTATAGAGCAAAGAGGCGGTCCGGGGGGCACCCGAGGTGGGCACAACCCACCAGGGCGCGCCTGGGCCTCCTGGCGCGCCCTGGTGGGTTGTGCCCCCCTCGGGGCACCCCCAGGCGCAGCCAGGGACCGTTGTGTTCCTTCTGGACCATAAAAATTTTCCGTAAAGTTTCGGGGCATTTGGACTCCGTCTGATATTGATTTTCTGCGATGGAAAAAAGATGGAAAAACAGCAACTGGCACTTGGCACTATGTCAATAGGTTAGTACCAAAAATGATATAAAATGACTATAAATGATTTTAAAACATCCAAGATTGATAATATAACAGCATGGAACAATCAAAAATTATAGATACATTGGAGACGTATCAGGGAGGTCCAACGAAAACGATTCTGATCATGTTTTAATTGTAGAGATTTGGTCTTCAGAAATTGATTAAAGATCGATCATGATATTATTCCTTTCCATATAAAAGTTACTAAGTACTACCGAAAATAGATCCTGTTGCCAGATAAAAGTTACCAAATACTTCAAAAATTGATTATAGATCAATCACGATTTATTCCTTTCCATATAAAGATTACCAAATACTACCAAAAACAGATCTTATTGGCAGATAAAATCAGTTTAAATAGATCGTGGGTAAAATCCGATTTAAATGTGTTGGTGGGATAAAAAAACCGATGGGAAAGAATTAACCAGAGTGAGGCAAGACTACCAACTCAAACATTAGGAGTAGAGATATGTGTGGGAAACTACACATAGTAAACTGGATGAAGGATGGATGAATTAAAGTAGATGAAAGATGGATGGATTAGTACGTGAGCTTTATAAAAACGATAATTAACTCCAGTACATGAGCTAGATGGATGGATTGTTACGTGAACTAGCTACAAAAGGAGCCCAAATTTATCGAGGATTCCTACCTGTGGGAAAGAGAAACGAAGAACCAACTAAGTTAGCCAGATGGATGGAAAAGACAAGACCTGGCGAGTTCCCACATTATGGAACGTCAAACCTTAAATCCCCTCGATCAATAAACAGAAAAAGAGCGGAGTACAATTAACTTTGGTTGTACTATATCGGTGGCTTGTACATGAAAAAGAAAAGACCCGCCTCGCTTCCATATTATTGAACTTCATGCCTTAAAATCTCCTCGAATGAATGGAAAAATATTAAATAATTTGCAGGCCTTCTCTACCGTGCGATGACCTAACAAAATCCTTAAATCCCCTCGATCAATGAACGAAAAAATAGCAGATTGATTACTTCACACATGGCGAAACTCAGAACCTAAATGTTCCTTCTTGGGGTGCACACATGATTTTTCTTGCAGATATAATCCTCACTAAATTAAGTGCACACTATTTTTCTCTCCCCGTTGCAACGCATGGGCATATGTGCTAGTAAATCAAAAGTTTAAAAAGACGAAAAATGATCAGACAAACGTTGGTAGCATCTAACGAGCTGGCCCACTACAGCATTGCTAGGCGGGCGCTGGCTGCTATCGGACTCTTGTCAAATTGGTGGCCCCATATATATGATTATCTGACCCAGGCAGAATGGCTGGGAGCTCTCAAGCTACAGAACTCTGAAAGCGCCACCAGTCCACGCTGCCGCCATCATATATATGATCATGCATGATTGGATTCCAAGATATAGGGGGCGATTTCCACAATTTCAACCTGCCATGTTGCAATTCAAAGCAAATTCTTCATATGCATATGTTTAGGGGGGGTTCTTCAATATCTTGTAACCAATTTCTTCATACTCAATATTTACAGTTCAATTATCTTACTCCCATCGAAAGCCTAACCAATTTGTCATCAATCACCAAAAAGGGGGAGATTGTAAGTGCATCAAGTGCCCTCTTAGTGGTTTTGGAGTATTGAAGACAAATATGTTGAGGAACTAATGTGTTTGTGAGTATACACAAGAGAAAGAGTCCATGAAGACTTGGTTTAACATATGGAAGACGACCCCTAAAAATGGATTTCTTCAAGTGAAGAATTTGGTGATAAAATTGGTACGACCTTTGAAGAAATTGATGTGAAGACTGGAAGCTTGAAGACTTTGTTTTCGTAATTTCTTTTCTTCTTATTTGAGTCATAAGAAAAACTGCACTGTTAAAGGGGATTTAGGTGAAACATATGTCACTTTTCCAAAGTGATGCTCAAACCTATACATACACAAACTGCTTCGAGTGAAGCCTTTGGAAATCCCCGGAACAGCTGACGCATTTGCTAGTGATAGTGATGAAGTTCATCTGGTCGCTGACGAATTTGGTCAGGCTGAGGAGTTAGGAGTTCGCCAGTGCGATCTGCCTAAAAGTGAGGAAATTGAGTGCCCCAATGAATTTGAGAGTTCAAATTCCGCCCATTGCTGCGCTGCGGGCCAGCTGTCGAGTGGATCCTTATCCTAACAATGGTCAAATGAGAGAAGGGCATTTATGGCAATTCATATCGGGTTGTCCCTAGCTATAAATAGCCGCCCCCCACAACCACTTGTTGGTTGGCTGCTCCAAGAGAACCTAACACTTGTCATTTGAGAGCAACCCATCCTCTCATGCTTTTGAGAGAATCCTAAGTGAGGAAAAACCCAGAGCCAAAGTGATTGAGCATCACTGAAGAGATTGATCTGTGTGATCCGACACCTGTTATCTTTGAAGACTGTCATTCTTCCAGACGGTTAGGCGTCAAGTTCTGAGTACACCAAGAGTTATTGTGGTGTGTCGGTGAACAACTCCATGAAGGTTTTGGAAGTCTACCTTGAAGACTTACCATGAGTGATTGGGCAAGGACTAAGTGACCTCAGCTCAAGAGAAATTCGGTGAGGACTGTGTGTTCTATGAGTTGTGACTCAGCCGCCTCAACCAGACATACACTTGATACATCAACTAGAACTGGTCAACCATATTGGTGTGTCTTCACCGAGCCACCTGGTTTCAAATTCCTCACCCCCTTACATTATTCCGCTGCTGAAGATTTTTGATCTATCTTCTGATGAATTTGAACTGAATTATTTCATCATGCTATTTTTTTCCTCAGTTCATATTCTTCATACGTGTATGCTTATGTGATTGCTTGTTCTTCACTCTTATGTATCATGTATGCATGTACTTTGATTCTGTGATGACTTAGTTTCCCTCGCGTTTCTTATTCTTCACTCTGATCTTCACCAAATTCTTTAGAATTTGATGAATTTCTATAAATCTCCCATTCACCCCCCTCTGGGTTGTGCCCACCTGGTGGCCCCCCTCTGGTGGTTATTGGCTCTAGTATTTCTTAAATATTACATAAAAAATCTCTGTGAAGTTTTAGCTTATTTGGAGTTGTGCAGAATAGGTGGCCTAACGTAGCTTTTCAAGGTCCAGATTTCCAGCTGCCGGAATTCTCCCTCTTGGTGTGTACCTTGCAAATTATGAGAGAAAAGGCATTAGAATTACTCCAAAAAGCATTATTATGGATAAAACATTATAAATAACAGTAAGAAAACATGATGCAAAATGGACGTATCAACTCCCCCAAGCTTAGACCTCGCTTGTCCTCAAGCGAAAGCCGAAATCGAAAAACATGTCCACATGCTTTGAGAGAGAGGTGTCGATAAAAACAAAATACGGACATAGAAGCATCATGTTGATTATTATAACAGCAACAAAATTAGACATAGGACTTTTATCATATACTTCTCATGAATAAGTAATAGTTCATCACACAATCGAAGTATAAAGCAAAAACTCTATTAGAAACTAACAAACTATGTTCTCAGTCAACTTTGCAACTACAATTCATCATATTTTTAGGAAGGGTCGCCTGTCGGAGCCTTTAGGCAAGTCCACATACTCAACCATCATATAGTCTTCTATGATTGCTAACACTCACCTCGTACCCATGAGCAAAACGTTTCAACCAGACACATAGAAAGATAGGGGCTTATAGTTTCGCCTCCCAACATACTCACCTCAAGAGTGATGTCAACAATAATAGCTCATGCTATCTATATTCAACTGGACATATGTGCCTAGATCTTTCCTCACCACATGATGCTTGCCAAAGGAGAAAAATAAAAGGAATAAAAGGAAAACTTTAACTCTTTGCATAAAAGTAAATACATAAAGGTAAAAGATAGGCCCTTCGCAGAGGGAAGCAGAGGTTGCCATGCACTTATTTGTTTGTATGCTCAATCCCTTAGTGCAAGAGAACGTCACGTTGTATTGCCCCTTAAGATGACAACCTTTATTATGCAGTCTGTCGCTTTTATTCTTTGTCGTCCAAGTTTGTACAACGCTCAATTTTCTCTTACACTAAATGACCTCACACTTTTAGAAGCAATTTTATTGCATTTTTGCACTAATGACAACTTACTTGAGGGATCTTGCTCAATCCCTAGGTAGGTATGGTGGACACTTGAAAATAAGATTTGGGTTTAAGGGTTTTTGGATGCACAAGTAGTATCTCTACTTAGTGCGGAATTTTTGGCTAGCAAAGATAGGGGCAAGCATCACATGTTAAAGGATCTATGACAACATGACTTCGATGTGAATAGAAACAAACATAAACCATTAAGTTGTCTTCCTTGTCCAATATCAACAATTTTGGCATATAATATTTTGATGAGGGCTCACAATCACAAAAGATTTCTAGGATAGTATATCTATTTGTGAATCTTCTCTTCCCTTATTAATTCTTTCATGAGTTGCATCATTGACTAATGCTATGTTTGTCAATCTCTAACAAAATTTCCTACTTATACTTTTCCGTATGTGGTGCCATCACCTACCATAGGATTAGTATATGATCTTATTGATTTATTTCTTTTCTACTATTTATTTCCTTTCTCCTTTTTTCTTTCTTATTTCTTTTCTTTATTTGCAACATGAAAGTAAATAAAGCAAAAACTAAACTAACTTTATTATATAACTTGCACACGATTACAAGGATAAATCACTAAGCAAACTCTCAAAGAAGAAAGGATCGAACGAAACTTTGTTTCATCTAAAAGCAAAAGATCGAACTAAAATAAGTAAAAAGCAATGAGATAGTTGGATGATACGATACCGGGGCACCTCCCCCAAGCTTGGCGGAAGCCAAGGGGAGTGCCCATACCCGATACTCAATTCTCTTTTGGTGGTGAAGAAGATGATGGTGATGATGACAATTGTGCCTTCAACTTTTTCATATTGTAGTTAAGGAGAGCAATTTCCTCTGTTAAATCATCGACCTCCAACTCTAGCTTCAAGATCTTGTCACGTAAATCTCCTTTGATTTTCTGCTGAAAACGAGAAGGAATAGATCGGTTATCAGACCAGTTAGCTCTTTTAGGGAGACTGGACTTTTTGAACTTTATGTGCATATCCCCAGCTTGAGGTAGAGGTCCTCCTCCTCCGAGCTTGAATCATCGACCCTCATCAAGTGAGCATCCTCCTTGTCATCCGTAGTTCGACCATAAGGAGATAGGTCCCCATAGGTCTTTGGGTCAGCAATGAGATGTGAGACAAGCTCTCACCTTCGGATTCTTGGGACGACATAATTTTAAAACTACGCAGGAAACAACAAGAAAAGAGAACAGGGGATTTCTCCGCGATACGGTAATCAATATGTTCGGGAAGTATATATAGATTTTTTATCTTGGAGGACAAGCATAAGGAAGAAAAACGGAGTACGAAAGGTGTCCCAGGTGGGCACAGACGACCTGGGCGCGCCATGCCTGGCGCGCCCTGGTGTCTTGTGCCCACCAGGGGACGCTTCCTGCGAGTTTCTTTATTTCCAAAATTCTAAAATATTTTGAAACTGATAAAAAAATATTTTTGTAGATTTTTCGGAGTTCGTTTACTTACCGTATCACGTGCCTCTTTATTTTCACTATTCTGGAGTGTTCCGGAAGGACCCTTTTATGTGTTCTTCCGGTGTCAAAGTTTGGATAATATTACTTTCAACATTAATAGGCGTACCGAAGATATAATGCTTTATTCGTTGCCCATTGACAACCTTCAGGTTAGTACCTTCGCAGTTATTTATTTTGATGGCTCCAGACCGGTAAACCTCCTCGATGACATATGGGCCTTCCCATTTTGAGAGGAGCTTTCCTGCAAAAAATCTAAAACGAGAGTTGTACAAAAGAACATATTCTCTGACTTTAAACTCACGCTTTTGGATTCTTTTGTCATGCCATCTTTTAACTTTTTCTTTGAATAACTTTGCAGTTTCATAAGCTTGGGTTCTCCATTCATCTAAAGAACTTATATCAAATAACCTCTTTTCACCAGCAAGTTTGAAATCATAATTGAGTTCTTTAACTGCCCAATATGCTTTATGTTCTAACTCAAGAGGCAAATGACAAGCTTTTCCATAAACCATTTTATAATGAGACATACCCATAGGATTTTTATATGTTGTTCTATAAGCCCAAAGTGCATCATCTAATTTCTTAGACCAATTCTTCCTGGACCTATTAACAGTCTTTTGCAAAATTAATTTTATTTCTCTATTGCTAAGTTCAACTTGACAACTAGACTGAGGACGATAAGGTGATGCAATTCTATGGTTAACATCATACTTGGCAAGCATTCTACGGAAAGCACCATGAATAAAGTGTGAACCACCATCAGTCATTAAATATCTACGGACTCCAAACCTTGGGAAAAAACTTCCTTAAGCATTTTAATAGAGGTGTTGTGATCAGCACTACTGGTTGGAATAGCTTCTACCCACTTAGTAACATAATCAACAGCAACCAAAATATGTGTATACCCATTAGAGGAAGGAAAAGGTCCATAAGATATTTAATAGAAGCATGATCGGTGTGAACAGTTACTTTTGAATTAACAATATAAGGTCTGAATTTTACACAAGCAAACACCACTGCTAAGAATTCTTTTTCAGTAGTAGCATAATTTCTTTGAGCATTGTCTAGAGTTTTACTAGCATAATGAATAACATTCAATTTCTTATCAACTCTTTGTCCTAGAACAGCACCAACAACATAATCACTAGCATCACACATAATTTCAAAAGGCAAGTTCCAATCAGGTGGTTGAACAATAGGTGCAGATATTAAGGCTTTCTTGAGTGTTTCAAAGGCTTCAAGACAATCATCATCAAAAACGAAAGGAATATCCTTTTGGAAAAGATTAGTAAGAGGCCTAGAAATTTTAGGAAAGTCTTTGATAAATCTCCTATAGAAACCAACATGACCTAGGAAACTATGAATACCTTTTATATCTTTAGGACATGGCATTTTCTCAATTGCATCAACCTTAGCTTGGTCCACTTCGATACTTCTTTCAGAAATTTTATGACCCAAGACAATGCCTTCATTAACCATAAAGTGGCACTTCTCCCAATTCAAGACAAGATTTGTTTGTTCACATCTCTGCAAAAGTCACTCAAGATTGCTTAAACAATCATCAAAAGACTTCCCATAAACAGAAAAGTCATCCATGAAAACCTCAACAATCTTTTCACAGCAATCAAAGAATATAGCAGTCATACATCTTTGAAAGGTAGCAGGTGCATTACATAAACCAAAAGGCATACGTCTATAAGCATAGGTTCCAAAGGGACAAGTAGAAGTGGTATTTTCTTGATCAGGTTGAGAAACAGGTATTTGTGAAAAGCCAGAGTATCCATCTAGGTAGCAAAAGTGTGTGTGCTTAGATAATCTTTCAAGCATTTGATCAATAAAAGGCAAAGGGTAATGATCTTTCCTAGTTGCTTTGTTTAATTTTCAATAATCAATTACCATTCTATAGCATGTAACAATTCTTTGTGGAATAAGTTCATTCTTATCATTAGGAACAACAGTTATACCTCCTTTCTTAGGGACACAATGAACAGGACACCCATCTACTATCAACTATGGGATAGATTATAGCTGCTTCCAGAAGTTTTAAGATTTCCGTTCTTACCACTTCCTTCATTTTTGGATTCAACCGACGTTGATGATCAACAACGGGTTTAGCATCAGGTTCCATATTAATTTTGTGCTAACATAGAGTGAGACTAATGCCCTTTAAATCATCAAGAGTATATCCAAAAGCAGCCCGATCTTTCCTTAGAACTTTCAATAATCTTTCTTCTTCATGTTCTGAAAGGTTAGCACTAATAATAACAGGATATATTTTCTTTCATCAAGATAAGCATATTTCAAAGTGTCTGGCAATTGTTTTAATTCAAACACAGGATCACCTTTAGGTAGAGGAGGACCTCCTATAGTTTCAATAGGCAAATTGTGTTTAAGCAGAGGACGTTGTTCGAAGAAAATTTTATCTATTTCATTTCTTTCATGCATATGTAAATCATTTTCATGTTCTAGCAATTATTGTTCTAAAGGATCAGTAGGTGGAACAGCAATAGAAGCAAGACCAATTAATTCATCCTTACTAGGCAATTCTTTTTCATGAAGATTTCTACTATACTTGGAAAAATTAAACTCATGAGACTCATCACCAAAGCTAACACCAACAGTTTGTTTCTTACAATCTATCTTAGCATTAACTGTGTTCAAGAAAGGTCTACCAAAGATAATGGGACAAAAGTCATCTTGTGGGGAACCAAGAACAAGAAAATAAGTAGGGTATTTAATTTTCCCACACAAGACTTCAACATCTCTAATAATCCCAATTGGTGATATAGTATCTCTATTAACAAGTTTAATAGTAACACCTATTTATTCTATCTCAGCAGGTGCTATGTCTTTCATTATTTCTTCATATAAAGTGTAAGGAATAGCACTCACACTAGTACCCATGTCACATAAACCATGATAACAGTGATCTCCTATTTTAACTGAAATAACAAGCATGCCAACAACAGGTCTATGTTTATCTCTTTTATCAGGTTTAGCAATTCTAGCAGCTTCTTCACAGAAGTAAATAACATGCCCATCCATATCTTCTTCCAAGAGATCTTTAACCATAGCAATACTAGGTTCAACTTTAATTTGTTCATCAGGTTTAGGTGTTCTAATGTAGCTTTTGTTAACCACGGTTGAAACTTTAGCATGTTCCTTTATCCTAACAGGGAAAGGTGGTTTCTCAATATAAGCAGAAGGAACAACTGGATCAACATTGTAAAGTATAGTTTCTTCTTTAACTGGTACTAGTTCTTTAATTTCTTCTTTAATAGGTGGGTGATATTTAAACCACTTCTCCTTAGGGAGTTCAACATGAGTAGCAAATGATTCACAAAAGGAGGCTACTATCTCAGAGTCAAGTCCATACTTGGTGCTAAATTTTTGAAAAGCATCGGTATCCGTAAAAGATTTGACACAATCATACTTAAGTTTAATACCTGACTCTTTACCTTCGTCGAGTTCCCAATCTTCAGAGTTGCATTTAATTCTTTCCAAAAGATCCCACCGGAATTCAATAGTCTTCTTCATAAAAGAACCAGCACAAGAAGTATCCAACATGGTTTGATCATTGCGAGAAAGCCGAGTATAAAAATTCTGGATAATAATTTCTCTTGAGAGCTCATGATTGGGGAATGAATATAACTTAAGCCTCCCCCAAGCTAGAGCGATACTCTCTCCTTCACGAGGCCAAAAATTATATATATAATTCCGATCACGATGAACTAGATGCATTGGATAAATTTTTTGGTGGAACTCCAATTTCAAACGATTCCAATTCCATGATCCAGTATCAATGCATAGCCTATACCATGCCAATGCTTTCCCCTTCAAAGATAAAGGGAAAACCTTTTTCATCACTTCGTCCCTGGGTAGACCTGCAAGCTTAAACAATCCACAAATTTGTTCCACATATATCAAGTGCATATCAGGATGTTCAGTGCCATCTCCTGCATAAGGATTAGCTAGCAGTTGTTCTATCATACCCGAAGGAATTTCATATTAAATATTTTTAGTAGGTGCAGTAGGTTGAGCGGTAGCTAATTGTGGTTCCGGACGAGGTGAAGATACCCCGAACAAACCCCTCAAAGGATTGTTTTCCATAGTAACAAGTGACAATAAATTTCAGCACACTATATAAATGTTTCCTTACCAGATTCCACTTACCAAAGGCGCTTCACTCCCAGGAAACGGCGCCAGAAAATAGCCTTGATGACCCACAAGTATAGGGGATCAATTGTAGCTCTTTTCTATAAGTAAGAGTGTCGAACCCAACGAGGAGCAGAAGGAAATGACAAGTAGTTTTCAGTAAGGTAATGTCTGCAAGTGCTGAAATTGTAAGTAGCGGAGTAGTTTGATAGCAAGATAATTTGTAACGAGCAAGTAACGGTAGTAGTAGCAAAAGTGCAGCAAGGTAGCCCAATCCTTTTGAGGCAAAGGATAGGCCAAAACGGTCTCTTATGATAAGCAAAGCGTTCTTGAGGGTACACGGGAATTTCATCTAGTCACTTTCATCATTTTGGTTTGATTTGTGTTCGCTACTTTGATAATTTGATGTGTGGGTGGACCAGTGCTTTGGTGCTGTTCTTACTTGAACAAACCTCGTACTTATGATTAACCCTCCTGCAAGCATCCGCAACTATGAGAAAAGTATTAAGAATAAATTCTAACCACAACATTAAACTTTTGGATCCAATCGGTCCCTTACGGAATAGCGCATAAATTGGGGTTTAAGCTTCTGTCACTCTAGCAACCCACCATCTAACTGCTACTCCACAATGCATTCCCTTAGGCCCAAATATGGTAAAGTTTCATGTAGTCGATGTTCACATGACACCACTGATGGTAGCTAGAACTTCGTCGGTATTTCCCCAGAGAGGGAGGGATGATGTAGCACAGCGATGGTAGAGTATTTCCCTCAGTTATGAAACCAAGCTATCAAACCAGTAGGAAGACCAAGAAACACAACGTAAACAACACCTGCACACAAATAACAACACCTCGCAACCCTACGTGTTAAAGGGGTTGCCAATCCCTTTCGGGTAACGGCGCCAGAAATTGGCAAGAGGACGTGAGATAAATTGTAGTAGATTGAAATAATAGATCGCAAATAAATAAAAGTGCAGCAAGGTATTTTTGTATTTTTTGGTTTAATAGATCTGAATAAAAGTGCAAAGGAGAACTAGATCGCAAGGCAAATATATGAGAAATAAGACCCGGGGGCCGTAGGTTTCACTAGTGGCTTCTCTCGAGAAAAATAGCAAACGGTTGGTAAACAAACAACTGTTGGGCAATGATAGAACTTAAAATAATTATAACGATATCCAGGCAATGATCATTACATAGGCATCACGTCCAAGATTAGTAGACCGACTCCTGCCTGCATCTAATACTATTACTCCACACATCGACCGCTATCCAGCATGCATCTAGAGTATTAAGTTCATGGGAAAACGGAGTAATGCAATAAGAATGATGACATGATGTAGACAAGATTCGTTTATCTATATGGCGGTAGATATAGATCTCGTCTTTTTATCCTTAGTAGCAACAATACGTACGTGTCGTTTCCCCTTCTGTCACTGGGATCAAGCACCGTAAGATCGAACCCACTACCGGACACCTCTTCCCATTGCAAGATAAATAGATCAAGTTGGCCAAACAAAACCCAAATATTGGAGAAGAAATACGAGGCTATAAGAGATCACGCATATAAGAGATCAAAGAAACTCAAATAACTTTCATGGATATAAAAAGATATGACTGATCATAAACTCAAAGTTCATCAAATCCCAACAAAGACACCACAAAAGAGCTACATCATATGGATCTCCAAGAGACCATTGTATTGAGAATCCAGTGAGAGAGAGAGAGAGGAAGCCATCTAGCTACTAACTACGGACCCGAAGGTCTACAAAGGACTACTCACGGATCATCGGAGAGGCACCAATGGAAGTGGTGAACCCCTCTGTGATGGTGTCTAGATTGGATCTGGTGGTTCTGGACTCTGCGGCAGCTGGATGAATATTTCGACGCCTGTTCTAGGGTTTCTGGAATATTGGGGTATTCATAGAGCAAAGAGGCGGTCATGGGGCACCCAAGGTGGGCACAACCCACCAGGACGCGCCTGGGCCTCCTGGCGCGCCCTGGTGGTTTGTGGCCCCCTCGGGGCACCCCCGGGTGCAACCAGGGCCCATTGCCTTTCTTCTGGCCCATAAAAAATCATCATGGAGTTTCGTGGCATTTGGACTCCGTTTGATATTGATTTCTTGCGATGTAAAAAACATGGAAAAAACAGCAACTGGCACTTGGCACTATGTCAATAGGTTAGTACCAAAAAATGACATAAAATGACTATAAAATGATTATAAAACATCCAAGATTGATAATAACACAGCATGGAACAATCAAAAATTACAGATACGTTGGAGACGTATCAGCATCCCCAAGCTTAACTCCTACTCATCCTCGAGTAGGTAAGTGATAAAAACAGAATTTTTGATGTGGAGTGTTGTTCATCAAGTCATAACATATTCTTTTCTTTATAGCATGGACATTTGGACTTTATGTGATTCAAAGCAATAGTCTAGTTTTGACATAATAATTTAGATACTCAAACATATCAACAAGCAACCATGTCTTTCAAAATATCAACGCTAAAATAAGTTATCCCTAGCCCATCATGCTCAAACATTGATCCATTCATGAAACACACTCAAATATTAAGTACACCTAATACTTGAGCACGATCATATTGCCTCCTAGTTGGTGCTTTTTATGAGAGAAGATGGACACTCAAATTTCAAAATAAAAATTCCATAAAGTAAAGGAAAGGCCCTTCGTAGAGGGAAGTAGGGGTGCCAGAGCTCAAAGAGAAAAATTGGAGATAAAAACATTTTTGGAGGTGTATCCATCCCACCAACGAAAACGACTCAGAGCTACAAACACTTTCAATGCTAGATATGCCATAGGCGGTTCCCAAACAGAAAATAAAGTTTATTCCTTTTTACACCATTCTTTCACTTTCCATGGCTAACCGTATCCACGGGTGCCCTCCATACCAACACTTTCCAAGGAATTTATTATTTGACAACATAAGTAAATATTATTATTTTTGCATTTCGGGACTGACCATCCCTAACACCTTTGCCTTACTCTCGTGCAATGACAAGTGAATAAACACTCATCTTGAGAATAACACATCTAGCATGGAAAATATTAGCCACCCGTTACCATTCCGCGAACGAAACAAACACACAAAAGAGAAGTTTATTTTTGAAAGTTAGATATGGCACATGCAAATTTGCTTAGAACAGCAAAAGAATACCGCATATAGGTAGATATAGTGGACTCATGTGGCAAAACTGGTTTAACGGATTTTGGATGCACAAGTAGCGGTCATACTTAGTGCAAAATGAAGGCTAGCAAAAGATTGGGAGGCGACCTACCAAGAAACGAATAATCTCATAAGCAAGCATTAAGCATAATTAACACCGAATAATGCACCACAAGTAGGATATAATTTTCATTGCATGATTATTGACTTTCGTGCATGCATAGGGAATCACAAACCTTAACGCCAAAATTCTTACTAGAGCACAATTACTCATCAACATAACTCACATATCACAGCATCATATCTCAAAACTATTACTAAGAATCAAGTTTATTTTGTCCAATGATCTTCATGACATTTTTATTTCTTTTATCCTTCTTGGATATCTATCACTTTGGAACTAATTTCCATGTGTTGCTTTTCATAAGCTCAAACAAATATAAGTGAAGATTATGAGCATAACAAATTTTTATTTCTCTCAAAATAATTTAAGTGAAGAAAGAGAGAATTTCTTCAAAAATAACAAAGCACACCGTGCTCAAAAAGATATAAGTGAAGCACTAGAGCAAGTCCTAGCTCATAAAAGATTTAAGTGAAGCATAGAGCGCAATTCTGTCATGATATAATTTTGGCTCTCTCAAAAAAGTGTGTCCAGCAAGGATTGATGACTTAAAACACAAAATAAAACAAGCAAAGACACATATCATACAAGACGCTCCAAGCAAAACACATAGCATGTGACGAATAAAAATATAGCCTCGAGTAAAATACCGATAGTTGTTGGAAGAAAGCGGGGATGCCACTCGGGGGCATCCCCAAGCTTAGTTGGTTGCCCATCCTTGAATAATAGCTTGGGATGCCGGGGCATCCCCAAGCTTAGGCTCTTACATCCTTCCTTCATCCATCGTAAGATAACCCAAAACTTGAAAACTTCAATCACACAAAACTCAACAAAACCTTCGTAAGATCCGTTAGTGTAAGTAAATAAATTACTACTATAAGTGATGTATCAAACAAATTCATATTTTTTGTATTATATCTACTGTATTCCAACTTTTCTATGGCAAAAACACATCAAAGAAAACCATAGAGCCATCAAAATAAGCACACAACACAAAGAAAACAGAATCTGTCAAAACTGTCTGTAGCAATATGATTTAAACGAATACTTATGGAACTCCAAAAATTCTACCAAAATAGGACAACCAGGGAAATTTGTATATTAATTTTCTACAAAAAGAATTAGGGCAAAATATCTTTCTGAATAAAAATGAGAATTAATTTCGTGAGCATAAAGTTTCTGTCTTTTTCAGCAAGATCAAATAACTATCACCCAAGAAGATCCTATTGGTTCTACTTGGAAAAAACACTAATTAAAATATAAAAAACACAATCATAATAGTAGAATAATTGTGCTAACACTCAAGAACATAAAGCAAAAAGCAAAAATAAATTTTATTCATTGGGTTGCCTCCCAACAAACAGTATAGTTTTACGCCCTTAGCTAGGCATAAAGCAAGGATCTAAGTTTTGTCATCTTTGGTTCGAGGTCCATAAGATGCCCTCATGATTGATTCATAAGGTGGCTTAATTATAGTTCTAGGAAAGTGCTTCATACCATTCCTCATAGTAAATTGGAACTTAATATTGCCTTCTTTCATATCAATCATGGCACCGATAGTGCATAAAAACGGTCTACCAAGAATAATTGGACAAGACGGATTGCAATCAATATCAAGAACAATAAAATCTATGGGCACATAATTCCTATTTGCAAGAATAAGAACATCATTAATTCTTCCCATAGGCTTTTTAATAGTAGAATCCGCCAAGTGCAAATTCAAAGAACATTCTTCAAGATTAGTAAGACCAAGCACATCACATAAAGATTTCGGAATTGTAGAAACACTAGCACCCAAGTCACACAAAGAAAAACACTCATAATTTTTAATCTTGACCTTGATGGTAGGTTCCCATTCATCATGCAATTTTCTAGGAATTGAAACTTCTAATTCCAACTTTTCTTCCAAAGCTTTCATCATAGCATCAACAATATGTTTAGTAAAAGCTTTGTTTTGTTCATAAGCATGGGGTGAATTTATCATGGATTGCAATAAAGAAATACAATAAATCAAAGAGCAACTATCATAATTAAAGTCTTTGTAATCCAAAAAAAAGAGTGGGCACATCACTAGCCAAAGTTTTGACCTCTCCAAACCCACTTTTATCAATTTTCTCAACAAGATTTTCACCCTCCGAAATATTGGGACGCCTTCTACCTAAAGTTGACTCTTCTCCAGTCCATTTTTCATCTTTCTTAACTTTACTAAACAAGTAATCAATAGAATAAACACCAATCATTTTAAGATCTTCATCACTTTTCCAAGAAAAATCACTAGAAAAAGCTTTCTCTAAAAATTCTCTTTTAGCTCTAAGCATAGCAGTTCTTTTCTTACTTTCATCCATAGAAACATAAAGAGCTTTAATTGATTCATCTACTTTAGGCACAAAAATTTTCATCTTGAGATTTTCCACATCATGAGCAATTCTATCAACACTTCTAGACAAATCATCAACTTTATTCAACTTTTCTTCCATCAAAGTGTTGAAAACTTTTTGTGTGTTGATAAATTCTTTCATAATATTCTCAAGATCAGAGGGGTTCCTATTATTATTATAAGATTGATTTCCATAGGAATTACGATAATTATCAGATGAATTACTAGTAAAAGGCCTAGGATTAAAATTACCTCTATAAGCATTGTTGTTGCAATTATTTCTAGAGATAAAATTCACATCAATGGCATCACTATTTTTCTCAATCAAAGTAGACAAAGGCATATCATTAAAATCAATAGGAGCACTTTTACTAGCAACCAATTTCATAAGAGCATCAACTTTATCACTCAAAGAAGAAATTTCTTCAACCGAATTAACCTTTTTACTAGTAGGAGCTCTTTCGGTATGCCATTGTGAATAATTTGCCATGATATTATCAAGCAATTTGGTGGCTTCACCCAAAGTAATTTCCATAAAAGTACCACCCGCGGTGGAATCTAAAAGATTATGAGAAACAAAATTCAATCCCGCATAAAAAATTTGTATGATCATCCAAAGATTTAACCCATGAGTTGGGCAATTCCTTAGCATCATTTTCATCCTTTCCCAAGATTGTGCAACATGCTCATGTTAAAGTTGCTTGAAATTCATGATCTGGGTTCTAAGGGAAATATTTTTTGCGGGAGGAAAATACTTAGTGATAAAAGCATCTTTGCACTTGTTCCAAGAATCGATACTATTACGAGGCAAAGAAGAGAACCAAATTTTTGCATAATCACGCAAAGAGAACGGAAATAATTTCATCTTGACCACATCATTGTCCATATCTTTTTTCTTTTGCATATCGCATAATTCCATGAAGGTATTAAGATGGGACGCGGTATCCTCATTAGGAGTATCGGAAAATTGGTCTTTCATAACAAGATTCAGCAAAGCGGTATTAATATCACAAGTCTCCGCACTAGTGGCGGGAGGAGCAAGCGGAGTGCCAATAAAATCAATTTTATTGGTATTTGAGAAATCACATATCTTGGTGTTCTCTTGAGTCATGATGACCACACAACAAGAATGCACTCAAAAACAGATCCGGCAAGAAAACGGCGAACGGAAAAAGAGAGGCGAATAAAACGGCAAATTTTTGTGAAGTGGGGGAGAGAAAAATGAGAGGAAAATGGAAAATAATGTAAATTGCAAGGAGATGAGATTTTTTATTAGGAACCTGGTTATGTTGAAGATCTTCCCCGGCAACGGCGCCAGAAATTCTCCTTGATGGTAGCTAGAACTACGTCGGTATTTCCCCGGAGTGGGAGGGATGATGTAGCACAGCGATGGTAGAGTATTTCCCTCAGTTAGGAAAGCAAGGTATCGAACCAGTAGGAAGACCAAGCAACACAACGTAAACAGCACCTGCACACAAATAACAACACCTCGCAACCCGGCGTGTTAAAGGGGTTGTCAATCCCTTTCGGGTAACGGCGCCAGAAATTGGCAAGCGGACGTGAGATAAATTGTAGTAGATTGAAATAATAGATCGCAAAGAAATAAAAGTGCAGCAAGGTATTTTTGTATTTTTTGGTTTAATAGATCTGAATAAAAATGCAAAGGAAAAGTAGATCGCAAGGCAAATATATGAGAAATAAGACCCCGGAGCCGTAGGTTTCACTAGTGGCTTCTCTCGAGAAAAATAGCAACCGGTGGGTAAACAAATTACTGTTGGGCAATTGATAGAACTTCAAATAATTATGACGATATCCAGGCAATGATCATTACATAGGCATCACGTCCAAGATTAGTAGTGTTGGGGAACGTAGTATTTCAAAAAAATTGCCTACGCACACGCAAGATCCATCTAGGTGATGCATAGCAACGAGCGGGGAGAGTGTGTCCACGTACCCTCGTAGACCAAAAGCGGAAGCGTTTAGTAACGCGGTTGATGTAGTCCAACGTCTTCGCGATCCAACCGATCCAAGTACCGAACACACGGCACCTCCGCGATCTGCACACGTTCATCTCGGTGACGTCCCTCGTACTCTTGATCCAGCTGAGGCCGAGGGAGAGTTTCGTCAGCACGACGGCGTGGTGACGGTGATGATGAAGTTACCGATGCAGGGCTTTGCCTAAGCTCTACAACGATATGACCGAGGTGGAAATCAGTGGAGGGGGGCACCGCACACGGCTAAGACAACTGTCAACTTGTGTGTCTATGGGGTGCCCCCCTCCCCCGTATATAAAGGAGGGGAGGAGGGGGCCAGCCGACCCTTCATGGTATGCCCCAAGGGGGGATTCCTACTCCTACTAGGAGTAGGTTTCCCCCTTTCCTAGTCCTAATAGGAGGGGGAGGAAGGGGAAGAGGAGAGAAAGGAAAGGGGTGCCGGCCCCCCTCCCAATTCGGATTGGGCTTGGGGGCGCGCCCACACCTCTTGGCCGCCTCCTCTCTCTCCCACTAAAGCCCATGTAGGCCCATTTAGCCCCCCGGGGGTTCCACTAACCCCCGGTACTCCAGTATATGCCCGAACTCATCCGAAACCATTCCGATGTCCAAACATAACCTTCCAATATATCAATCTTCATGTCTCGACCATTTCGAGACTCCTCGTCATGTCCGTCATCACCTCCGGGACTCCGAACTACCTTCGGTACATCAAAACACATAAACTCATAATGCCGATCGTCATCGAACATTAAGCGTGCGGACCCTACGTGTTCGAGAACTATGTAGACATGACCGAGACTCATCTCCGGTCAATAACCAATAGCGGAACCTGGATGCTCATATTGGTTCCTACATATTCTACGAAGATCTTTATCGGTCAAACGGCATAACAACATACGTTATTCCCTTTGTCATCGGTATGTTACTTGCCCGATATTCGATCGTCGGTATCATCATACCTAGTTCAATCTCGTTACCGGGAAGTCTCTTTACTCGTTCCGTAATGCATCATCCCGCAACTAACTCATTAGTCACATTGCTTGCAAGGCTTATAGTGATGTGCATTACCGAGAGGGCCCAGAGATACCTCTCCGATACACGGAGTGACAAATCCTAATCTCGATCTATGCCAACTCAACAAACACCATCGGAGACACCTGTAGAGCATCTTTATAATCACCCAGTTATGTTGTGACATTTGATAGCACACAAAGTGTTCCTCCGGTATTCGGGAGCTGCATAATCTCATAGTCAGAGGAATATGTATAAGTCATGAAGAAAGCAATAGCAATAAAACTGAACGATCAATATGCTAAGCTAACGGATGGGTCTTGTCCATCACATCATTCTCTAATGATGTGATCCCATTCATCAAATGACAACACATGTCTATTGTTAGGAAACTTAACCATCTTTGATTAACGAGCTAGTCAAGTACAGGCATACTAGGGACACTCAGTTTTGTATATGTATTCACACATGTACTAAGTTTCCGGTTAATACAATTCTAGCATGAATAATAAACATTTATCATGATATAAGGAAATATAAATAACAACTTTATTATTGCCTCTAGGGCATATTTCTTTCAGTCTCCCACTTGCACTAGAGTCAATAATCTAGTTCACATCGCCATGTGATTTAACACCAATAGTTCACATCACCATATGATTAACACCCATAGGGTTTACTAGAGTCAATAATCTAGTTCACATCGCCATGTGACTAACACCCAAAGAGTACTAAGGTGTGATCATGTTTTTGCTTGTGAGAGAAGTTTAGTCGATGGGTCTGCTACATTCAGATCCGTATGTATTTTGCAAATTTCTATGTCTGTAATGCTCTGCACTGAGCTACTCTAGCTAATTGCTCCCACTTTCAATATGTATCCAGATTGAGACTCAGAGTCATCTGAATTAGTGTCAAAGCTTGCATCGACGTAACTCTTTATGACAAACTCTTTTATCACCTCCATAACCGAGAAATATTTCCTTAGTCCTCTAAGGATAATTTTTTACCGCTGCCCTAGATCACTATCGTACTCCCTTGCCAAAATCATGCTAAGGTATACAATTGGTCTCGTACACAACATAGCATACTTTATAGAACCTATGACTGAGGCATAGGGAATGACTTTTCATTCTCTTTCTATTTTCTGCCGTGGTCGGGTTTTGAGTCTTTACTCAACTTCACACCTTGTAACACAGGCAAGAACTCCTTATTAGACTATTCCATTTTGAACTACTTCAAAATCTTGTCAAGGTATGTACTCATTGAAAAATCTTATCAAGCATCTTGATCTATCTCTATAGATCTTCATGCTCAATGTGTAAGCAGCTTCACTGAGGTCTTTCTTTGAAAAACTCCTTTCAAACACTCCTTTATGCTTTCCTAAAAAATTATACATTATTTCTGATCAATAATATGTCATTCACATATACTTATCAGAAATGTTGTAGTGCTCCCACTCACTTTCTTGTAAATACAGGCTTCACTGCAAGTCTGTATAAAACTATATGCTTTGATCAACTTATCAAAGCGTAAATTCCAACTCCGGGATGCTTGCACCAGTCCACAGATGGATCGCTGGAGCTTTCACATTTTGTTAGCACCTTTAGGATTGACAAAACCTTCTGGTTGTATCATATACAACTCTTCTTTAAGAAATGCATCAAGGAATGCAGTTTTGACATCCATTTGCCAGATTTCATAAAATGCGGCAATTGTTAACATGATTCGGACAGACTTTAAGCATAGATACGAGTGAGAAATGTCATCGTAGTCAACACCTTGAACTTGTCGAAAACCTTTTGTGAAAATTCGAGCTTTGTAGATAGTAACACTACTATCAGCATCCTTCTTCCTCTTGAAGATCCATTTAATCTCAATGGCTGGCCGATCATCGGGCAAGTCAATCAAAGTCCATACTTTGTTCTCGTACATGGATCCCATCTCAGATTTCATGGCCTCAAGCCATTTCGCGGAATCTGGGCTCATCATTGCTTCCTCATAGTTCGTAGGTTCGTCATGGTCTAGTAACATGACTTCCAGAATAGTATTACCATACCACTCTGGTGCGGACCATACTCTGGTTGACCTACGAGGTTCGGTAGTAACTTGATCTGAAGTTTCATGATCATCATCATTATCTTCCTCACTAATTGGTGTAGGAATCACTGGAACTGATTTCTGTGATGAACTACTTTCCTATTCGGGAGAAGGTACAACTACCTCATCAAGTTCTACTTTCCTCCCACTAACTTCTTTCGAGAGAAACTCCTTCTCTAGAAAGGATCCACTCTTAGCAACAAAGATCTTGCCTTCGGATCCGTGATAGAAGGTGTACCCAACAGTTTCTTTTGGGTATCTTATGAAGACGCACTTCTCTGATTTGGGTTCGAGCTTATCAGGTTGAAACTTTTTCACATAAGCATTGCAACCTCAAACTTTAAGAAACGGTAGCTTAGGTTTCTTGCTAAACCACAGTTCATATGGTGTCGTCTCAACGGATTTAGATGGTGCCCTATTTAACGTGAATGCAGCTGTCTCTAATGCATAACTTAACGATAGTGGTAAATCGGTAAGAGACATCATAGATTGCACTATATCCAATAAAGTACGGTTATGACGTTCGGACACACCATTATGTTGTGGTGTTCCAGGTAGCACGAGTTTATGAAACTATTCCACAATGAAGGCCAAACTCATAACTCAAATATTCGCCTCTGCGATCAGATCGTAGAAACTTTATTTTTTTTGCTTACGATGATTCTCTACTTCACTCTGAAATTCTTTGAACTTTTTCAAATGTTTCAGACTTGTGTTTCATTAAGTAGATATACCCATATCTGCTCAAATCATCTGTGAAGGTTAGAAAATAACGATACCCGCCGCGAGCCTCAACACTCATCGGACCGCATACATCGGTATGTATTATTTCCAATAAGTCAGTGGCTCGCTCCATTGTTCCGGAGAACGGAGTCTTAGTCATTTTGCCCGTGAGGCATGGTTTGGAAGCATCAAATGATTCATAATCAAGTGATTCCAAAATTCCATTCGCATGCAGTTTCTACATGCGCTTTACACCAATGTGACCTAAACGGCAGTGCCACAAGTATGTTGCACTATCATTATCAACTTTGCATCTTTTGGCATCAATATTATGAATATGTGTATCACTACGATCGAGATTCAATAAACCATTCACCTTGGGTGTATGACCACAGAAGGTTTTATTCATGTAAACAGAATAACAATTATTCTTTGACTTAAATGAATAACCGTATTGCAATAAACATGATCCAATCATATTATGCTCAACGCAAACACCAAATAACATTTATTTTAGGTTCAACACTAATCCCGAAGGTAAAGGGAGTGTACAGTGGTGATCTTATCAACCTTGGAATCATTTCCAACACACATCGTCACTTGGCCCATAACTAGTCTGTGTTCATTCTGCAACTCCTGTTTTTAGTTACTTCTCTTAGCAACTAAACCAGTATCAAATACTGAGGGGTTGCTATAAACACTAGTAAAGTACACATCAATAACATGTATATCAAATATACTTTTGTTCACTTTGCCATCCTTCTTACCCGCCAAGTATCTAGGGCAGTTCCACTTCTAGTGACCATTTCCTTTGCAGTAGAAGCACTCAGTTCCAGGCTTGGGTCTAGCTTTGGGCTTCTTCATGGGAGCAGCAGCTTGCTTGCTATTCTTCTTTGAAGTTCCTCTTTCTTTCCCTTTGCCCTTTTCTTGAAACTAGTGGTCTTGTTAACCATCAACACTTGATGCTATTTCTTGATTTCTACCTTTGCCGATTTCAGTATCGCGAAGAGCTTGGGAATTACTTTCATCATCCCTTGCATATTATAGTTCATCACTAAGTTCTAGTAACTTGGTGATAGTGACTAGAGAACTTTGTCAATTACTATCTTATCTGGAAGATTAACTCCCACTTGATTCAAGCAATTGTAGTACCCAGACAATCTGAGCACATGCTCACTGGTTGAGCTATTCTCCTCCATCTTCTAGGCAAAGTACTATCAGAGGTCTCATACCTCTCGACACGGGCATGAGTATGAAATACTAATTTCAACTCTTAGAACATCTTATATGCTCTCTGGCGTTCAAAACATTTTTTGAAGTCCCGGTTCTAAGTCGTAAAGCATGGTGCACTAAACTATTAAGTAGCCATCATACCGAGCTTTGTGAAACGTTCATAACGTGTGCATCTGCTCCTGCAATAGGTCTGTCACCTAGCGGTGCATCAAGGACATAATTCTTTTGTGCAGCAATGAAGATAATCCTCAGATCACGGACCTAGTCTGCATCATTGCTACTATCATCTTTCAACATAGTTTTTCTCTAGGAACATATCAGAAATAAACGGGGAGCTACATCGCGAGCTATTGATCTACAACATAGTTATGCAAATACTATCAGGACTAAGTTCATGATAAATTAAAGTTCAATTAATCATATTACTTAAGAACTCCCACTTAGATAGACATCCCTCTAATCATCTAAGTGATCACGTAATCCATATCAACTAAACCATGTCCGATCATCACGTGAGATGGAGTAGTTTTCAATGGTGAACATCACTATGTTGATCACATCTACTATATGATTCACGCTCGACCTTTCGGTCTCAGTGTTCCGAGGCCATATCTGCATATACTAGGCTCGTCAAGTTTAACCCGAGTATTCTGCGTGTGCAAAACTGGCTTGCACCCGTTGTATGTGAACATAGAGCTTATCACACCCGATCATCACGTGGTGTCTCGGCACGACGAACCGTCGCAACGGTGCATACTCAGGGAGAACACTTGTACCTTGAAATTTAGTGAGAGACCATCTTATAATGCTACCGTCGTACTAAGCAAAATAAGATGCATAAAGGATAAACATCACATGCAATCAATATAAGTGATATGATATGGCCATCATCATCTTGTGCCTTTGATCTCCATCTCCAAAGCATCGTCATGATCACCATCGTCACCAGCTTGACACCTTGATCTCCATTGAAGCATCGTTGTCATCTCACCAACTATTGCTTCTACGACTATTGCTACCGCTTAGTGATAAAGTAAAGCAATTACATGGCGATTGCATTTCATACAATAAAGCGACAACCATATGGCTCCTGCCAGTTGCCGATAACTGTGTTACAAAACATGATCATATCATACAACAATTTATATAATCACGTCTTGACCATATCACATCACAACATGCCCTACAAAAACAAGTTAGACGTCCTCTACTTTGTTGTTGCAAGTTTTACGTGGCTGCTACGGGCTTAGCAAGAACCGTTCTTACCTACGCATCAAAACCACAATGATTTTTCGTCAAGTTTGTTGTTTTAACCTTCAACAAGGACCAGGTGTAGTCACACTCGATTCAACTAAAGTTGGAAAAACAGACACCCACCAGCCACCTGTGTGCGAAGCACGTCGGTAGAACCAGTCTCGCGTAAGCGTACACGTAATGTCAGTCTGAGCCGCTTCATCCAACAGTACCGCTGAATCAAAGTATGACATGCTGGTAAGCAGTATGACTATTATCGCCCATAACTCTTTGTGTTCTACTCGTGCATATAACATCTACGCATAGACTTGGCTCTAATGCTACCGTTGGGGAACGTAGTATTTCAAAAAAAAATCCTACGCACACGCAAGATCCATCTAGGTGATGCATAGCAACGAGCGGGGAGAGTGTGTCCATGTACCCTCGTAGACCAAAAGCGGAAGCGTTTAGTAACGCGTTGATGTAGTCGAACGTCTTCGCGATCCAACCGATCCAAGTACCGAACACACGGCACCTCCGCGATCTGCACACGTTCAGCTCAGTGATGTACCTCGTACTCTTGACCTGGCTGAGGCCGAGGGAGAGTTTCGTCAGCACGACGGCGTGGTGACGGTGATGATGAAGTTACCGACGCAGGGCTTCGCCTAAGCTCTACAACGATATGACCGAGGTGGAAATCTGTGGAGGGGGGCACCGCACACGGCTAAGACAACTGTCAACTTGTGTGTCTATGGGGTGCCCCCCTCCCCCATATATAAAGGAGGGGAAGAGGGGACCGGCCGGCCCTTCATGGTGCGCCCCAAGGGGGGGTTCCTACTCCTACAAGGAGTAGGTTTCCCCCCTTTCCTAGTCCTAATAGGAGGGGGGAGGAAGGGGGAAGAGGAGAGGAAGGAAAGGGGGGTCGGCCCCCCTCCCAATTCGGATTGGGCTTGGGGGCGCGCCCCCACCTCTTGGCCGCCTCCTCTCTCTCCCACTAAAGCCCATGTAGGCCCATTTAGCCCCCAAGGGGTTCCGGTAACCACCCGGTACTCTCGTATATGCCCGAACTCATCCGAAACCATTCCGATGTCCAAACATAACCTTCTAATATATCAATCTTCATGTCTCGACCATTTCGAGACTCCTCGTCATGTCCGTGATCACATCCGGGACTCCGAACTACCTTCGGTACATCAAAACACATAAACTCATAATACCGATCGTCATCGAACGTTAAGCGTGCGGACCCTACAGGTTCGAGAACTATCTAGACATGACCGAGACTCATCTCCGGTCAATAACCAATAGCGGAACCTGGATGCTCATATTGGTTCCTACATATTTTACGAAGATCTTTATCGGTCAAACCGCATAATAACATATGTTATTCCCTTTGTCATCGGTATGTTACTTGCCCGAGATTCGATCGTCCGTATCATCATACCTAGTTCAATCTCGTTACCGGAAAGTCTCTTTACTCGTTTCGTAATGCATCATCCCGCAACTAACTCATTAGTCACATTGCTTGCAAGGTTTATAGTGATGTGCATTACCGAGAGGGCCCAGAGATACCTCTCTGATACACGGAGTAACAAATCCTAATCTCGATCTATGCCAACTCAACAAACACCATCGGAGACACCTTTAGAGCATCTTTATAATCACCCAGTTACGTTGTGATGTTTTATAGCACACAAAGTGTTCCTCCGGTATTCGGGAGTTGCATAATCTCATAGTCAGAGGAATGTGTATAAGTCATGAAGAAAGCAGTAGCAATAAAACTGAACGATCAATATGCTAAGCTAACGGATGGGTCTTGTCCATCACATCATTCTCTAACGATGTGATCCCATTCATCAAATGACAACACATGTGGTTAGGAAACCTAACCATATTTGATTAACGAGCTAGTCAAGTAGAGGCATACTAGGGACACTCAGTTTTGTCTATGTATTCACACATGTACTAAGTTTCCGGTTAATACAATTCTAGCATGAATAATAAACATTTATCATGATACAAGGAAATATAAATAACAACTTTATTATTGCCTCTAGGGCATATTTCCTTCAAGTAGACTGACTCCTGCCTGCATCTACTACTATTACTCCACACATCGACCGCTATCCAGCATGCATCTAGTGTATTAAGTTCATGGAAAAATGAAGTAATGCAATAAGAACGATGACATGATGTAGAAAAGATCCGTTTATCTATATGGCGGTAGATATAGATCTCGTCTTTTTATCCTTAGTAGCAATGATACGTATGTGTCATTTCCCCTTCTGTCACTGGGATCGAGCACCGTAAGATCGAACCCACTACCAGGCACCTCTTTCCATTGCAAGATAAATAGATCAAGTTGGCCAAACAAAACCCAAATATCGGAGAAGAAATACGAGGCTATAAGAGATCATGCATATAAGAGATCAAAGAAACTCAAATAACTTTCATGGATATAAAAAGATATGACTGATCATAAACTCAAAGTTCATCAGATCCCAACGAACACACCGCAAAAGAGTTACATCATATGGATCTCCAAGAGACCATTGTATTGAGAATCCAGCGAGAGGGAGAGGAAGCCATCTAGCTACTAACTACGGACCCGAAGGTCTACAAAGGACTACTCACGTATCATCGGAGAGGCACCAATGGAAGTGGTGAACCCCTCCGTGATGGTGTCTGGATTGGATCTGGTGGTTCTGGACTCTACAGCGGCTGGATGAATATTTTGACGCATGTTCTAAGGTTTCTGGAATATTGGGGTATTTATAGAGCAAAGAGGCGGTCTAGGGGGCACCCGAGGTGGGCACAACCCACCAGGGCGCGCCTGGGCCTCCTGGCGCACCCTGGTGGGTTGTGCCCCCCTCGGGGCACCCCCCAGGTGCAACCAGGGCCCATTGCCCTTCTTCTGGCCCATAATATCATCGTGGAGTTTCGTGGCATTTGGACTTCGTTTGATATTGATTTCCTGTGATGTAAAAAACATGGAAAAAAACAGCAACTGGCACTTGGCACTATGTCAATAGGTTAGTACCAAAAATGATATAAAATGACTATAAAATGATTATAAAACATTCAAGATTGATAATAAAACAACATGAAACAATAAAAAATTATAGATTCGTTGGAGATGGATCAACCACTAAGTGAATAACAACATACATACTATCAAAATATCGAACACATATCAAGTTCACATGATTACTTGCAACATGATTTCTCTCGTGACCTCAAGAACAAAAGTAACTAGTCACAAATGATAAACATGTTCATAATCAGAGGAGTATTAAATAGCATAATGGATCTGAATATATAATCTTCCACCAAATAAACCATATAGTAATCAACTACAAGATGTAATCAACACTACTAGTCACCCACAAGCACCAATCTATAGTTCCGGTAACAAGATTGAACACAAGAGATGAACTAGGGTTTGAGATGAGATGGTGCTGTTGAAGATGTTGATGGAGATTGCCCTCCCCAAGATGGGAGAGTTGTTGGTGATGATGAGGACGATGATTTCCCCCTCCCAGAGGGAAGTTCCCCTAGCGGAATCGCTTCGCCGGAGGGCAAAAGTGCTCCTGCCCAAGTTCCGCCTCGAGACGGCGGCGCTCCATCCCGAAAGTCTCCTCCTTATTTTTCTAGGTCAAAATCACTTATATACCAGAAGATGGGCACCGGAGGTGGGCCGAGGAGGCCACAACCCACCAGGGCGCGCCTGGGGGGCCTGACGCACCCAGGTGGGTTGTGCCCACCTGGTGGCCCCCCTCTGGTGGTTATTGGCTCCAGTATTTCTTAAATATTCCACAAAAATTCTCCGTGAAGTTTCAGCTTATTTGGAGTTGTGCAGAATAGGTGGCCTGACGTAGCTTTTCCAGGTCCAGATTTCCAGCTGCCGGAATTCTCCTTCTTGGTGTGTACCTTGCAAATTATGAGAGAAAATGCATTAGAATTACTCCAAAAAGCATTATTATGGATAAAAACATTATAAATAACAGTAAGAAAACATGATGCAAAATGGACGTATCAGGCGCCTCCTGGCGGCTGGGATCGAGAGGCGAGGGAGAGCATGGGTGGAGAAGACTAGCAGAGGCTGGAGGGCACTGGCAACAACGGTTGGAGAGGGAGCGGTTAGATAGGAGGAAGATGCATTTATTAGCCACCTGAAATAAGCACCACGGGATGAACACTAACAAATGTAGGGTTTTGTTTGCAAAATTGAAACGTTTTCTCAGGTAGCCACTTAAAAAAGGGACTGCGGGTACAATTACCAAAAAGTACATGGACTTTTTGTAAAAATGCCGCGACGATGAGCGGGCAGAAGCGATCGGTGCTTTATCAAAAACATTTTTTTAATGTGTAATGAAGACTTCTAAAATTTAAATAAAGCAATTTTAAATTATTATTTGCAGAATCTATATCTATACCTACTAATAAAGCAAGGTTAGTTTTTTCGATTTTTTTCATACGTTCATCGGCGAAAATATTTGTTTTCTATCCGAGGTGGTATCAAATTTTTGTGCGTCCATGTGATAGAAAAGGAAAAACAGTTTGTCCAGAATTTTGTACGTGGGCTGCGCGTACTCTCGCCCAGCAAAACCAACCCACTTCCTGCCCACGCAGCTGGGAAAACCCTATTTACCGCATATGGTGGAAAATAGTTGGAGCTTCGCAATGGGCGCCCAGGACAGGGATGGCCCGTTTTCCTTTTTTCTGTGTATTTTTTTCTATTTATCATTTTCTATTCCTTTCCTATTTATTTTTTATTTCTTCCCTTTCAAGTTTATCTTTCTTTTTTACACTTTTTGCAAATTCAAAAAATTTAAAATATATTTATAGTTTCAGTTTTTGGTCAATTTTTTGAAAAATATTCAGAATTGTAAAATTTTGTTCCCATTTTATAAAAGTGTTCCAAATTTAATATTTTGTTATTGTTTGGAAAAAATCAAAACTCAATTTTTTTGGTTTTGAAAACTGTTCAAGATTTAAAAAATGCATTTTGGAAAATGTTCCCAATTCAATTTTTTTGTTTTTGTCAAATATTGACAAATTCAACGCAAAACTATTTTAAATAGTCCCACATTGCACTTTACATACAGTGGTACCAATTTATAAACGTTCGTGGAACTATAGGTAGTAACAAAAATATATAAGGATGGATGGATTAAGCTGGACGAAGGATGCATGTATTGGCACATGAGCTAGATGGAAAAGGGCCTTGAAATTTTAAAATAAGAAAAAAATGTTGCCATCTTTATAAAAATGTGTTTCCAAAAATTGTTTGAGATTATGAAAAAATTTACATTACAAAATGCTCCAAATTTGAAAAATATCCTTGTTTTAATGAAATGTACACAAATTCAAATAATATCCGCGGTTAAAAATTAGGGTTTTCTTAAAACATGTCCCCATTTTTAATTTTTTAACAAATTCAAAAAATGCTCGTGTTTTATTAAATGTTCATGTTTCCAAAAACTGTTTGTGATTTTTAGAAAATGTCCCTGCTTCAAATTTTGTTTGTATTTTTCCAAAACTGTAAGGAATTTTCAAAAAATTATTCGCATTTTTGAAAACTGTTCGGGATTTCAAAAATTGCTCATGTTTCCAAGAATATTCGGTAAGTCATCATTAGTATTATTTGAAAAGTTCCAAAATAGTAAAATAATAATCACAGAATGTTTGGAATCAAACACTGCAGTATGTTCTTAAATATTTACTCTGGCCTTTAGTTAGCAGGACGTATTTGTTCGAGTGGTTGGCATCACTTGGACGGGTGTTTGAGATCATGAGTCTGATCCGTCAACTTGTTTTTTGGGGGGATTTTTACTCACTTCTTACAAACACATGTCGTTTTGGTGCCTGGGCCTTTCCCATCACACGCACTTTGTCAGCCCAACTACCTACTACCTGGGAAATAAGGAAAACATATTTTAAATAGTCCCATATTGCTCGTTCACTTTCATATTATTGAACTTCATGCCTTAAAATCCCCTCGAATGAATGGAAAAATAGATTGAATAATTCGCGGGCCTTCTCTGGCGTGCGATGACCTAACAAAACCCTTATTAAATGCACACTATTTTTCTCCCCGTGAGCATATGTGCTAAACAAAGGTTTTTTTTAGGGCTTGCTAAACAAAAGTTAAAAAGGAAGAAAAACGATCGAACTAACGTTCGTAGCATCTAACGGCTGGCCCACTACAGCATCGCGGCGGGCGCTGGCTGCTATCGGACTCTTGTCAAATTGGGGGCCCATATATATGATCAGCCGGAAAGTCTCCCGGGCGGAATGGCGGGGAGCTCTCGAGCTTCAGAAGTCTGAAAGCGCCACCAGTCCACGGCCACGCCGCCGCCGCCGCCTCCCAGAAAAATGGCGGCCCTCTACGTCCCGCTCCGCGTCATCGCCTCCCGCCCGCGCGCCCCCACCCGGCGCCTCCTCCTGCCGCTCCACGCCCACCTTCTCACCTCCGGCCGCCTCGCCTCCAGCCCCGCCATCCTCACGA
>NC_057802.1:447984134-448010351 GCF_018294505.1 Triticum aestivum | reverse complement strand
GACCCTCGTCTCCCTCTACGCGCGCGTCCCCGCCCTCCACCCCGTCGTCCACCGCCTCCTCCCGCCGGCCTCCCCTCTCCCCTGCTTCAACGCCGCGCTCTCCCTGCCCTACCCGCTCGCGCTCCGCGTCTTCGGCCGCCTCCGCGCCGCCCACTTCCCCGACTCCTTCTCCTTCCCGCCGCTCGCCTCCTCCGCCCCGTCCCCGCCCCACCTCCTCGCGATCCACGCCCTCTCGCTCCGCTGCGACGTCGCCCACGACCTCTTCTGCGCCAGCGCCCTGCTCCGCGGCTACCTCAGGTTCGGCCTCGCCGACCACGCGCACCGCCTGTTCGACGAATTGCCCCTCCGGGACGTCGTGGTCTGGAACGCCATGGTCAACGGGTTCGCCAAGCTCGGCTGCTTCGACCGCGCCATGGAGTGCTTCCTGCGGATGAGGCAGGATGGCACGGTGGAGGTCAGCGCTTTCACCGTCACCGGAATCCTGTCGGTCTGCACCGCGGCCGCGGATTTTCAGTGCGGGGCTGCTGTTCACGGGATGGTGGTGAAGTCGGGACTTGACCACAATGTTTCGGTGTGTAACGCCTTGGTGGATCTTTATGGGAAGTCCCATGATGTGGCCAATGCGGCAATGGTGTTTGAGGGGATGGCAGAGCAGGACAGGGACTTGTTCAGCTGGAACTCGATGCTGTCGGCTTTGCACTACTCGGCTGACCATATGGGGACAATGAGGCTCTTTCATAGGATGAGGCATGCTGCAGTATGGCCGGACACAGTGACCGTTGCGGCTGTTCTCCCTGCATGTGCGCAGACTGCAGCACTGAAGGTTGGGAGGACGGTGCATGGGTACATTATCACGATCGGACTGGCTCGCGATGGTGCAATGGGCGTGCGCGCTTGTAATGCACTGGTAGACATGTATGCCAAGAGCGGGGCACTGGATGAGGCATGCCGTGTATTTTACTGGATGCGCCAACAGGACGTGGCATCATGGAATATTATGATCGACGGGTATGCATCCCATGGGCGTGGGCAGGAGGCACTGGAGTTGTTCCGCCAGATGACAGAGGTGAAAGGTCTGGTGCCAGATGAGGTAACTCTGCTGGCAGCAATGTCGGCGTGCAGCCATTCTGGGTTTGTCGAAGAAGGGAGAATTCTTCTTAAGAGAATGAAAGAGGAGTTCAGTTTGGAGCCGCAGATGGAGCACTACGCATGTCTGACTGACATGCTTGGGCGAGCAGGGAGGCTGGATGAGGCGAGAAAGGTTGTAGAGGAGGCAGGGGATGTAGGAGCTGGTGCGTGGAGGACATACCTTGCAGCATGCCGGATGCATGGTGATAAAGAAAGGGCCCAAGAGGCAGCTAGGATGCTGATGGCGACGAAGGAGCCTGGGAGTGGTGGATGGGTGCTGCTAGCGAACACATATGGCTGGGATGGAAACTTTGAGGGCCTGGAGGAGGTAAGGGGGGAGATGAGACGGCAAGGAGTGCAGAAGGCTGCGGGCTGCAGCTGGGTTTAGGTGGGTGGAGGAAACGGCAAGAGTGGAACAGTTATGCACGCTTTTGTTAGTGGCGATAAGGAACACCCTGAGGCTGAAATGATTTATGAAATGCTGCATTCGTTGATAAGTTGGATGAGGGATTGCAGTGATTTGAGTATCACGACCCCATTATATAATTGAATGCTCATATATGTATTTATTTTGTTACAAGCTAGCACTGACGTACTATTGCGCAGATATTAATTAGAATGGTGCATCATTGGATACAGATAGGCTTGCACCATTAAGAGCACCACCGAAACTTGAACCAGGTAAGAGGGTTTCGCCAAATATCATAGTTCCAGCAGTCAGTGCTCCAGCTCCAAGCCCCATTCCAAAGTTTGGTGCACTATTCTGAGCTGCAGATTTTCTTGGTGGCACATTTATGTAGTTCTGTGGCACTCGCTCCCTACCGGGATGCTGTGGTGGGAAGAAGCCGAGGTTTGAAGTTGGTGGTGGTGGCAGGGTTGATGGAAACATTGGTGGTTGGTAGCTGTAGCTACTTCCTAATGGTGATGGATCTGGGCGAGTTCCAGGGATCACCGGCCTGGAATTACTATGGTGATCAGCATCTTCTCTGTCGCCCCTATAATGGTTGTAGGGTGGCGGTGGATAATTATAAACTGGTCCGTCTTCTATTGCCAATGTGATGCCGACCTGATCGGAGTTCTTCAATCCTTCAGGTAATCCTGCAAATCAACAGAAGATGATATAGGTTAAAGTAATTATGATATTGTAGTTTTGAAGCTCATCTTAATTCATGTGCTATATATTTAAACGTACCCTTTACCCTTTTGATGGTAAGAATCAGACAGTACATCTTATGACTATCATGGCAGCACACTCTACCAAGCATGCTGACTTTCACTTGTTGTTCTGCTAACTCCGTTATGTTTTGAAGAACAAGTAAATGCTGCCCATTCTCTGTACATTCTAAAGCCTATCAATGGATCAAGCACGTTGTGCTTTTCCATCCAAAAAATGTGTTGGTCATTTCCTTACAAGTAGTGGATAGATTTGCCGATAAAGATACACCGTATACTTTTCTTATTGCTATGAAGCTATGATGTTAGGTCACGTACTGAACTTTTTGCAACATATTTGTTATTAACCAGAAAAACACTGATTTTTTCGACGAACAAAACAACACCAACTTCCCTGCATTATTGTTATTTTAGTTCTGACTGCCATTCTAGTGTGCTGTGCGGAAGATTTGGAAAATGTATGTGTTGACTACGCTCCTACTGTGAAAGTGTTTTGATCAGCATCTCAGATGGCACAAATCAGACAGATTCTTTCAGTGTAAACCAGAAATTTCTGTTTACCTGAAAACCGACCATGATCATCTTCTTGCTTGCAGATCCGGATGGATATATCCACAAATCCATGAGCTTTGTCTGACTTCTTCCTCCTAAGCTGGAAACTGTCAGTCTCCTCAATGACTTCTGAATGCTCCTCATTTTGTGCAAACTTGTCAAGATACTCCTTCATCTGGACAACTGCAGCTCCCTGGAGATGCTCCCTTAGGAAGATGGGCTCTCTCCTGTAGACTTCAACTGTCAGCTCCATCTGCTGCTGCGCCAGATCATGTTCATCCACCGAGACCGAGAACTTGGTGCCCCAGCTTGCATTTGAGTTTCCTGATGCGTCAATCTTGGTACAGTACTTGCTGCTGGGATCAACCCATCCGACTGAGAACCACTGTGGCTTCAGCAGCGACGATCTGCGTCCTAGACCGCGCGCGGAGATTATGCAGAACTCGACTGATAGCTTTTTCATTTGTATGAGGGAGGGTGAGAGTGTTGCAGGATGTGATGGAGACCAGGGGATATGATGCGGAGATTTATCATCCCATAGGCACCCTTTACCTTGCTGCAAAGTTATTCCAAGACGATAATAAGGACCTGCTTCGTGTTTGTTGCTTCCCTGTGGTAATGGAATCGATTCTAAAGTTGTGGCACTAGGAGAGGGAGAAGCATAGATGGTGCTAGCCGAAGCATTTTTATTACGAGTATTTTATTTCGTTCTCTTTTCTATCTTTCTTTGGCTCTTCTATAAGGCCAATTTGGCTCCCAAAAATTCCAAATTTTTTTGTGTGGTAGATAATTTGATGCATGAGGTTAGCTGCAAATTTCAACTCGTTTGGATATTTGAGCAGCTCTCTGCAAAAAAGACAAAATCGGGGTCTGTAAAAAAGTTTATTGTTCACGAACTGTTTTGACCCGATTTGTCTTTTTTGCCGAGAGCTGCTCAGATATCCAAATGAGTTGAAATTTAAAACGGACCTCACGCTTCAAATTATCTACCACACAAAAAAAATGGATTTTTTTAATTTTTGTAGTATTTGTTTTTGAGCGGGAGCATCTGAGCCCGGGTTCAGATGCGGATTTTCGTAACAATAAGTTGAATAAGGGGCAGCAATTGAAAGACCCGTGTGGCCGTGTCCTCTGTTGTGAGGAATAATCAAGGAACCACCATCTGCTGTTTCACCTCGTCTCCAAATTACTGGGCTTCCACAGCTGACGTGTCTGTTAGGCAAAGTGGTAGCAGTTTCGGGGGACACCAGTTTCTTACATTTCACTAGATGGCGTATGCGTGTGCGTGTGCGTGTGTGTGTGTGTTTTGCGAATGAGACTATATGATGGTTAGCTGTTCTTTTTATGCATCTGTGCGTGCCTATATGCGTGGAAAGAGTATTCCAAGCTAATCTGAATGATAGTGCGCTACCAAGACACACCTCATGCTTGTCCGCTTCTGGACACCTGCTCGTGCTCATCAGCGCCTCGGGCAACCCGGTGTCGCTTGATCGAACACACATGCCTTGCGTGATCACTTGACCTGACCATGCGACTCTGCGAGGTGAGGACTGTTTTTCCGCCACCGGACGGTATACGGCCCATGCGTCGTCGCTCATGCACTGCCCAGCTTGGCTGCCTAGTTGGAAGTATCCGCTCCACCCAACACTAGCTTGCGTGCTCGTACTGACGTGTTAGAGAATCTTCCCGGCACATTCCGTTGCACCAGGCAGGTATAGTACCAGTACTCGACGCAACTAGGAGTATATCCCACCCCCATTGCCAACGAACGTGTCAGCGCGACCCCGTGAGATTCCTGCCAATTTTCGGCAACACGTGTTTAGTGGGAGGAGGCGTTTCTGTCAACTACGAGGCGTCTACGATGACTTCGTAAAATCTCAAGATAATATGCTGGTTCAGTCTTTCGAAGGTGCTCATAAAGGTAGAGTGTGCGTTCATAGGGGTGCATATATGAATGCTTGTGCTTGTACTGTATTAAAAAAAAGATCCCATCCACATCGGATACGCAATTTTATTCTGACTGGAGACGAGATTCAGATCTGTGGTGTTCCAGATCCATCTCTTCTATAAGCACATGGAGCGATCAAACACGACAGTTTGCCTCGGCACCACACGCAACGTGCTGCTGGTACGTTTGGCGACACCAGCAACATGCAAGGCCTCGACGCGTCGCTGGCACGGTCTTGTGTGCACATTATTGCTTGTGACAATCAGACTTGTGTACTACCATCATGGGGCCCCCTGCGCCCGGTGATAAACACTTATGTGTACCATCTGAACTTGAGCACAAGGACAGCACAACACAGACGTACAGAACACACTTACATTCAACCGAATAGACGGATCACAGAGCGAACATCATGGAGTGCCAAAATATATCTGAAATACGGATCTAAAAGGTTTTTCAGGGTGACCTAATAATATGGCAGGCACCAGCTGCCGCGATTCTCGTCCCTCGCCGCGAGGCCAAAATTAACATGACAAAGGCATTTACACAAACCGGGTACGAGGAACCCATATCTGTACCGATACAACTCGTACCTCCAGAGCAGCTGCCACCATGGTTTCAGTGGCCTATTGTACAGTTCATGACACTATTATCTTCTTCCATGTTTTCTGATGGTATCTACTATTTGCGGGGTGTCCCCTTTCAGTACAGTATCTGTAAACCAAACCAGAGTAATTTGAGCATCGAGGAATGATTGTTAATCTGCACCGCTGCAGACGAGAGCACAAAAAGAGAGAAAAGAACAGGCATACAAGGGAGCGGCGTACTTAGAAGAGCAGCGTCAAATAGAAAATAATCCACCCTGCCATGGAGAACACTGCAAAAATGTGCACCCAGAACAAGATCGCGGCTGATTCTTTCCCGCACCCTCTGAGGTTTGCAACAGCACCTACAAACAGAAGGATCTTTGCTATCAGATTCTATAGTGTGGTTTGCTAACATGCAGCACGTGGTGCCTCATACAGACTGCCCCACTGTCTTGCAGATCTCAACTAACAAAGCATTATTGGAGTATTTTAAGGTTTATAAACATGGCACATGATAGTTACTCCCTCCGTCCCATAATATAAGAGCGTTTTTGGCACTGTGTAGTGTAAAAAATGCTCTTATATTATGGGAAGGAGAGAGTAAGTGATAAGCAGCGAGCCTTATTTTCTCAACAAACAAAGCATTATTGGAGTTTTAAAGTTCCCTTATTTTCTCATACCTGAGAGCACTGATGTGGGCATGGAATGCTGCAGTAGTAGGACAAACTTGAACATTTTGTCATCTTTGGGAATGAAACCGAGTTTGTCAACTAGCATGACGATGCCAACCCCAGCAATTGGAACCAAGATCAACCGTGCAAAAATAATAGCAACGGTGGTTCGCACACCAAGTCTCTTACTCCCTTCACCAGGACCTGATGAATAAACAAGGGCTAGTGTTAAGATCTGGAGAAATGCATCTCCTCACCATACAATGACAATGGTTGGGGTGATGTCAGTATATATATATAATACAATTTCACAACAGTTTCAAATGAAAATAGATTCTTACCATCAACAAGATTACCCCCCACAGCAAGCAAAATGCATGGAATCATAGCTTCCCTGAAAATGTGACGTATTTTAGACGATATAAGTCATCATGTGTAATTTAAGTTCTGTAGTTTAATTGGTGCAAGGTCTGTGTATATTTGAAACGAAATCCGAAAGCAGGATGCAAATACCCAAGAATGAGGCAGCTGTCTGTGAAGAAGAATAGAGGTGCATCATCCGTGAATATCAAACCCTTCAAGAATGGAACAACACCGATTCCAATTGCAAAGACCTGTTCCATAGTGTAAAATTAGTTTCCAAGGCACAAAATACAGATGTAATTTTCTGTAATGATTACTAGTAGAATACACTCCCATCAATACATACAGAGGCAATAATTGGTGGCTGAAGAAGTTGCTTGTCTTTTAGGAATTTCACCACACATCTAACACAGCTTAGTATCTGTAACAACACAACACAATTATTCACATTGCAATTTAACTGTACCAAATTGAATAAGAAAAGTTCAAAGTGTATGAAACTATGAATCACCGCTAGTAACATTTTTTACCTTTGATCCTAGAGAAGTAGTGCCTTTTTGATTCCCCTCGAGAGCTAACAAAGGCTCATCCTCGGGTACAGTACTAGTGTGAGTGCCTGTTGGATATTTACCAAGTTCAGGCATCGCGTTTTCTTCAGATGCCAGAACCGGAAGCTTCTCTTCTTCACCATCAAAGGTCTCTCCTGGTGGTGGAGAAAGCATCTTGAACACATATGTGTAAACAATAATCGCACCAACCTGCCTCAAGTAAGAATTCACTCAGCAAATGATCTCAGAACGTTTATTCATATTCCTGATATAAATGCTGAGCTGTTATCTTTATATCACAAAGTAGTCATCCTGACTTCTAAGTAAAACACTGAACACATAAACCTCCCGAAAAAATGCACATACCCATTGACCAAATGAGATGTATGCATTTCCATCTTGGCTGCATTTTTCAGAGTCGCCAAAAGGATTGGATGGGTCCCGACATAATGCTGCAATGAGAACCAGAGGTATATTTCCAATGTTCCCTGTTTCAGAAAAAATAAGCAGTCAGATCCGTATCAGATAGAAGAATCACAAATGAAATGCAACTTTTTCAAAAAGAGGAAAACAAACACCTATTCCAATGTGAATAACAGTAAACTTGAAGTACGGATAAGGAGGTCGGATGATAGATGCCACCACAAAGCCAATCAAGGAGCCAGACACGGCGCCTACAACAATATTTACTGGAATATACCACCTACAAAATACAAAAAAGGAGAGAAAATGTCAAATAGAAAGAATGCAATCACGGCAGAGTTATTGCCAACGGAAAAAGCTAAAACAGCGAAAAAAGGACTGTACGGACTCAAAGATAAAGCTCACACAATTCTAACGAGATGAATATTGACAGCAACAATACTCTAATAAAATGAATGCGCTGAAATAGTTTCTCTACTGATTTCCATATTTCAGTATATATTGCTAGAAAGAAGTACTGCCATTAAACTAGTCCAGGAAAGCTTGTTTCGATTCCATTCTAACCCTTAAAATTCAACCGGAACCAATTAACCCACCAACATACGTTTCCTTCACTCCTGGATGGTACCCTTTTTTGCATTTATTTTGAGAAACGCGGAGTCGCGTGAGCTAATTTGTCGTACTCGGAAACTCATGACTAAAATTTGTCGTAATCGGAAGCTCATGACTAAAATTCGTCGCTAATTTGTCGTACTCGGAGGCTCATGACTAAAATTTGTCTCTAATTTGTCGTACTCAGAAGCTCATGACTAAAATTTGTCAGGGTATTCGATAATAGTAAATCACTGATATTTTGACTTAATCTAATAATAGTAACAACATTACGGTCAGTAGCTCACACGACAAAACTGAGTTACTAAACTGCTGAACAAAGAAAGTAAGGAACATCATGGAAATACAATCCTTACCACTGCACCAACTTCTCGAGCGTGATTGCGCTGCCCAGTTGGGAAAATATAAGGCAAGGAAGTAGAAGCGAGAACACAAGCTGCACCAAACAGTCAAAGATGTAAGCACTATGAACCAGTAGCCAACACCTTCCTAGTCTGTATAACACCCAGCTACCATTCTTCGAGGTCACAGGTGCGACTATCTGTATAGTTAGCTATGCATTTATCACAAACGAGAGAATAGACAAGGAAAAGCTCACCCCGTTGAGAAGCTTCCGGCCGTTGGGCTGGAGGATATTGACGTACTTGGTGGCCATGAGGAAGCCCATGAAGCAGACGGTGAAGACCTTGGCGATGGGCAGCACGGCGTACTTGAGCATGGACAGCACCGACGTGTCCGTGGAGCCTCCCTGCGCCGCCGTCACCAGCGCCTCCATCAGCGACCTCCTCTCCATCATGGCCTCGCCCAGATCGACTCGACTCGAGCCCTCTCCTTTCCCCCTTCCCTCGCAGCCCTCACGAGCAGGACCCACACGATTCTTCTGCCATTAAGAAGGGCTTATATAGACGGCAAAAATATAGAGGCGACAGCAGGAAAATCGTAGGACTGCTTTCGACGCCGGCTGCTCCAAAGATGGCCCAGCTGGCACAGCGCCGTGCCGGACCAACCAAGCTCCGGCGCTAACCAACAACCTCCCCGGTTCGCGCAAAACCGCGCGGCACACGGCGGATGATGCGTGGGGTGAAGGACCTCGAATCGAATCGGGGAAAAACCAGATTCCGAACGGCTGGACGGCTGCGGATGACGGCACCGATTCCCGAGCGCGTGGGTGGTTGTCGCCACCGAATTCGGCCCGCCGGGGGATCCGGTTCCGCTACTGTGGCGTGAGCATCCCCGCCGACCCCGTCCGATTCGTCACGCCACGGCCTACCCACCCAACGGAAAACCACTCCCCCCACCCAAAATACACCCCGCACGGAAACCTCTAGTTCAGAGCTCGAACGCAACCCCCGAGCTAAAATAAAAATCCCGAATCAGCAGTAGAAACCGCACGAATAGTCCAATGCGTGCGACCATGGTCCACGGCGGCGTCCGCCCACCAGGCGGATGGTCCAAACGAGGCGAAAATCAGCTGGAGAACTCACCAGGAAACCGAGGAGGCAGAGGGGAGGGAGCCGAGCCGCCGGCGGGAGGGGAATCCTGGCACCACCAAACCCCCGCTGCCGCAGGGTTGGAGACGGATTAATAAGGCAGGCAGGGGAGGAGAGTGTGATTAAGGTGGGGTGGAATAGCGGGGCGCTGTTTGATTTGCAGCGGACTCTTGGGAGACTTGGGAGGGAGGGAGGGAGGGATGAATCTGGCCGCGGTCTCTCTTTCCCCGGTGAGAGGAGAAAACGAGTCGTTTGGGGTGGGACCTTTTTTTCTCGGTTCGGATGGACGCGCTTGCTTTTTATATCTTCTTTTGGCTGGGCTGGGGTCCGTGGCGGAGGGGCTGCGGCAGCAAAGCAAAGGCACAATCAATCGCAAGGAGTGACGGACACTCCGTACGCCGTCATCCGAAGGCGCGTCTATCCGCCTGCTCCACCTGCCGATGTTGCCACCGGTCATCGGGCCAGGTGGACGCTCGCGATAATAGTTTTTCTTTTCTTTTTGTTGTCCTTGCTCTCGCGTGTGCCTGGAAATTGGATTTCTCTCCCACACATCTCAGGGGTTTTTGGCCTTGAAACGAGAACCTTGATCCATATTGTATAACCTCAATCTCTTATATAGGGAAAATGTACGGAGATCTACTTTTTTTAAAGAAAAAAGGTTGGAAACACAACACGAGAAGTCGGCCACATCCCACATGTTGTCACGCGCGTCTGAAGGGGGATGCTGCCAAAGACTACCACATTGCAACGCTGCGTTACGCCATCACGACGAGCTCGAGTCGCCTGAGGCACATGTAACTCGAGGACGATGATGATGCGCAACCTTCACCCGTACTATGAGGGTGAGGTGGTAGGTGTGTAAAAACAAGAACATCATGGGTCTACCATTGCTAGAGAACTAAACCCGAACATCATTGAAGGGAGGCCCTAGGTGATCGATGCACGTAACATGCGAACGCCGCCGTGTCCATGTGGCTTCCGGTCGATCTTGGCATCCTAGATTCGAAGGTCAACGCCAGCTTGCTTTTGAAGATACTTGCCACATGCATGAAACAAAGCAATGAAGACCAACAACTTGGTTTGCTAGGTTGGGTCATTGTCTACATTCACGAAGTATAGGTCCTCCTCGCCACCCAAGCCACAGTGCCACACATAGTCATCCTCGTGGCGCTAAGCCTCTAAACACTATGCTTTTGAACTCGACTTGGAGATTTATGCGATGGAGTCTAGAAGATGAAGATGCTCGACTGAAGAAAGATGATGGCATGAGAAAAGACTACACCAAGATTGAGAAGTGGTATGAAACGGGGAAGGCGATGAAACTAGAGGACAAATGTGACGAGGAAAGTATGTGTGATTGTTTTTTCTCGATTTAGAAATGTCGATGGCGTATGCACACGCTTGTTTTTGTATCCTATTTTTGAGTTTGTATGTCGTGGCATTCCGTACGACGTGATCTGGTGGTGCTACTACTCCACTTGGTTATCGCGGCTACGTGGACACTCGATAATGTCCTAAGTACGTACTGTTTCTTACACATAATGGCACCATGAATGTAGATCCAAAAGGATAATAAAGTGGGAAAACACCAGGTGCAAATGCTAGCCACGTGTTGTCACACCCGTCTCAAGGAAAATATTGACAACACCGCCTAGTCGTTGTTGTTTTGGCAGTAAGCTCCAATTTCTCATGTGTGCATAGAGCTGAAGGGCGATGATGATGATGCAGAATGCTCACCTTGAAGATGAGGCACTAGGTGTATCGACAACAATACATCATGTGTCTACTATCACCAAAAATCATAAAGTGAGCCTCGCAAGGCAGGCTTTGTGATTGAGAGACTTAAAACTTCAAACATGGCTGCACCTATATGGCTTCTGGCTGATTTGGTGTCCATAGTCTAAAGGTTGAGATCTCTTGTCAAGTTAGCTTGATTTTAAAATGCTCATTATGTGGCACCTTGAAATTTATAGGTCCTACCGGTACCCCAATCTACAACACTCCACATGATAATCATGATAGTGTTTACACACCGTGATATTCAACCCAAGTTCGAGGTTTGTTATGACACAGGAGTGTAGAAGACGAGGGTGCTCGATCAAAGGAAATATTGTTGTGAGAGATGTGTTGAAAATATGCCCTAGAGACAATAATATTGTATTATTATATTTCCATGTTTATAATTGAGAGTTTCTATTCCATACTATAAATGCTATGATCCTGGAATATGCGATTTAGTGGAATGATAAATGGGAAAACATGATTTCTAGTCTCACCTCTGAGACTAGCTCAAGTGTTGTTGGTGATCAAGTTTTTTGGATCTTAGGATATTGTTAAGAACGATAATCCTAAAACAACATTGAGAGTATGACGTTGGAAGAACGATCATATTGAATCGACACAAAACTCACACACCAAACCCCCTTTGTTGCAAGGTTGGAGCCAGATTAATAAGGCAGGGGCGGAAAGTGTGATTAAGGTGGGTTGGAATAGCGGGACGCTGTTTGATTTGCGGAATCTTGGGAGACTTGGGAGGGAGGGAGGGAGGGATCAATCTGGTCGTGATCTCTCTCGTCCCCCAGGTGAGATGAGAAACGACGAGACAAGACGAGTCGTTTGGGGGCCTATAGGTGGGACTTTTTTCTCGGTTCGGATGGACGCGCTTGCCTTTTAAACCCTCTTTTGGCTGGGGTCCATGGCGGAGTGGTTGCGGCAGCAAAGGCACAAACAGTCGCAAGGAGTGATGGACACTCCGTACGCCGTCATCCGGAGGTGCGTCTATCTGGCTGCTCCAGTTGGCGATGTTGCCACCGGTCATCATGCCATGTGGATGCTCGCGATAATAGTTTTTGCTTTTTTTCCTTGCTCTCGCATGTGCCTGGAAATTGGATTTCTCTCACACAAATCTCAAGGGTTTTGGCCTAGACATGAGAACCTCGATCCATATTATATAACTCAATCTGTTATATAGAGAAAATGTATGGACATTTACTTTTTTTAGGTAGGAAACACCATGCAAGAAAGTCGACCACAACCTGCATGTTGTCACCTGCGTCTGAAGGGAATGCTGACAAATACTACTACATTGCAACAGTTCATTGCACCATCATCACGAGCTCCAATCGCCCGAGGCACATGTAACTCAAGGACGATCCTGATGCAACCTTCACAGGGACTATGAGGGTGAGGTGGTAGGTGTGTAAAAGCAAGAACATCATGGGTATACCATCACTACTGCAGGATGCTGCTAACACGACACTACGATCAGAGACCCTTCGAGAAACTGTGTGCGATGCCATAATCGCAAACGGTGCTGTATGAAAACCGTCAGAAATGTGTAAACGTTTGCGATGATGGATGCATCAAACACGGTTCAGGTTTTAGTTGCATGTGCGATGAAGGGCATACGGTTGAGTTCAATGAACTGTTTGTGATGAGGAGGAACAAAAGAAACGGGCAGCCAGATGGAGGCGTGTGCGATACACAACATACGGTTCACTCGGATGAATTGTTTGTGATTAGGCAACACAAAAGAAACGATCAACCAGATCAAAGGTGTGTGCGATATACGGCATGCGGTTCACTCAGATGAACTGTTTGCGTTGAGACATGAAAACAGAAACGGTTCAACTTAACAAGATGTGTGTGATACGCGGCAAACAGGTCTGTAATCAGAAATGTGTCTGAAGACCGATAAGAACACAGACGGTTGCTGCTAATAAGACGTGTGTGTGTCGTGAGCAAACGATTACTGGTATACAATTGTGAGTGATTGATGAAAACATCACCGACGGGTTCCATTGTTTAGTCCGTGTGCGATGTGATTTTCTTTGTCCGCACACCATCTACGCTCTGTCTACAAAGCATCAACATATATACTTAAAAAGACAGCATTGCACAACCAAATTAAGCATACAATTACACAAGTGACTACACACATAACATTTGCACACACCAAAGTAAGCAATTACATGCATACTAAAGTAGGAGAAACAAGGATCTAATCATCTACTTATTGTTGCGACGACGCTTGCCATTGCTCTGCTTCCGGCTGGATCCCTGACCGTTTTGGGGAAGGAGGGACTTCCTCATGTCAACGATCCGCCGGTACATGTTGTAGCTCGTGTACGCCTCCTTGGCCGCGTACACGTCGTGAGCTTTGTCGAGTTTCTCCATCCAGGCCGAGTGCCAGGCACGCTTGTCCTTGTTGCACGAATCCTTCATGTCTATGTAGTAGGGGTCGATGATGGCCTCGGCGAGGTGAACCAGTGAGTCCTTCTCATGCTCCTTGCTGCCCCAGATCTTGTATTGGCCCTGGATATCGACAAGATTCTGGTAGGCGATGCCCGAACTCTCGAGCACCTTTACATCGTTGGTGATGTCCACTGTAGCGAACATGTAGTGGGGGCTGTTGACAAACCTGGCGAAACGCTCGCAAGACCTTGTGGCCAGGCAGTAGTGGTAGACGAGGACGTGGTGGTGCACGCACATCTGGGTGACAGTGACCTTGGGACGAGACCCGGCACGAGCGCGGGTGTAATCGAGGTCGAACCCGACCACCTTGTACTTATCCTCGGCAAGCAACAACTCCATGATGTGGATGGAGTGCTCCGCCCAAACCGGGTCATTGGTGTACACCACCGAGAGGTCCATGAACCTTCTGTGGGTGTCCACCACGGCACGCATGGTGAACTGCTGCTCGTCATCGGCAGCCGCTCGGAGCGCCATTGGAGCCGCGCAGGATACCCTCTAAGAATTTCTCATGGTGGGTGTGCTTCTTGCAATGGTGGGGCGCGATCGAAAGGTTGAAGAGACACAAGGGTAGGTTAAATGGCCGCTGTAATAATAAATGGGGGCCGGCCGGCCTGTAATCGTCACGTCTTGTCACGGCATTCATAGCGGAGGATTCCAGAATCCAGTGCACGCTTGACAACACCGCACCCCAAGCGTGGACACTTGAGTGCGATAATTAATTCTGCGCTCTACAGCGCACACGGTGGAAGAAACCAACTGTGTGCAATAATGTCGAAGATCGTAGTCGAGTTAGCTATACAGATCGTGTGCTGTGAGATCGACAAGGTAAACTGATTCGAGAATGGTTAATACCATTGCATATTAAGGTCAAAATAGTGCTAGCAATATACGAGTCTCATATGATGCCATTTCAACGATTGTACCACAAAAGCTCAAAATGTTACAAGGTTCAAATTCCAGAGTTATATGGCTTAAATTCGAAGATTACAAGGTTCAAACTGATATTAGAAATGAAATTCAGCTCATCAGCTGTAAACGCTCGCGCTGATGCGCTGAACATGGATATTAGATAGGTTCAAACTAATATCACCGCTTCTAAGTCTGGCTTCGAAACCTCACAATTTTTGCAAAGGGGTCAGCCACTGAGAAGTCATGTATGGGGTTGACCCGATGACTTCCGATTACTCTGTCATCTGAAGTTCCAAAATGAAATTCAGCATTTTTGGAGCCTACTCCATTCTGCCGCAGGCGCCGGCGCTGATCAACAGAACATTCATTTTTGCGAAATAAATGTAGGGCAAACATCATTTCCTTCAGCACCCTTGCTCTGAGAACAAAGAACCTGGCGAATATAATCTCCAGTAAGGTCCCTCGGTAGGAGTTCAAAGTAATTTCTAAGAGATGCAGATCTAGGCATTCGACATGATTGTTATATTGTATCACATGATCTACCACTGGGCCTAATCTTATCTGCAAAAGAAGAAAACATGTTAGTGCCTACATGCAGTTTTGAACATTACTACAGGACTAGCTATTTGGTTTGCAGGATTTGTAAAATGCACTAACATGCCATCTTCGATCTGACATGATTAACATGGGCATTTGATTACATTCTAGAAAAATGTAGCCTTCTTCACAAGAGGTTGGAGTGGATGAAAAGTTCCCTAAGAAAACTAGTACAGATGAATCCAAAGGAGAAATGCTTATTGATTGTAACCATATGGATCAAGCAACCAATATGGGGGGGGCATGTATGTACTGAAATCCTCCAAAAGAACCTTCAAAAATCATAGTACATTGTCATTGTAAACTTGGAAAAAGGTGTCACAAATTGAACTCCCTTATGGTTAACATTTAACAGGAAAGGAACATCACCTCGATATATAGCTTCTCCAGGCACGGAAAGCATCTCAGGAAACTGACAACTTGCTCCAGGTCGGGCCCGATAGATTCTAGTGCCAAGACCTTCACTGTGCGCAGTTTCGGGGTCAAGCTTGTCGGAATCATTTTCTGAATGACAGATGAACAAATATCTTCAAAATTAGAAATAATGTTAATTTGTAGAAGGAGAGGTAGAAGGCGGCTGTTGTACCTGAACGAGTGTGGATCCAATAACAAGTTCGGAGTATTTGTCAGACGAGTAGCCCACCACTGTCAATTTTGGCGCAGAAATGACATTGATTCTTGTTGGACCTTCTTGATCAACTACAAGTAATCTCTCAAGTGCAGGTGTGTCCTGGATGACCATACCATGGTCCACCTTTTGTGATGTCTTCCTGCCACACCAGCAACACACATAAATAGTCCAGAGAGTCATGGAGGTGATGTGGAAAGTTCGCTTGAAGACGTAGGTACTCGAGTGCAGTACAGCCACGGAGCAGGCCCTCCATGTCACCCTTTGAGAGGCAGACGGCGACGAGCTCGAGGTGCTTCAGTCGTGGTAGAATAAGAGCGTACACGTCATTAAGGGGCGGGAAATGGCAGTTCCTCAACTTGGCGACGCGCAACGTGGGCGCGAGGCGGAGTGCGGACGTTGGCAGCGACCGCATATGCCCATCATCAAAAGTGAGCTCCTCGAGCTGAACTAGGGCGGGGGATCGGAACCAGTCGTCAAGCTTGGCTCGGTCCTTGCCGTTGGAACGAAACTTGCCCATTCTAAGGCCTTTGGTTGGGCCAAGGTGACTGCCGATGATCTTGGAGAACGCATCCAAGCTTTTGCGATAGCCATGGCAGAGCTCATGAGTGGAGGTCGAGAGGGCTGGAGTTCCATAGGGGGCGCCACCGCCGGGAAAGGAGGGTTGTCCGCGCCCCATATTTGATTGGGAGGAGGGAGATGATGACTCTCAACATATCATCGGGGAGGCTGTTGATTAAGTCTAGGCTTGCTGGAGTCGCTTGCAGTTCTAGCTTGCCCCGCCTCCGCTTGTTGGCAGCCCCGTTCTCCACCTCCGGAGTCTCCTTGTCAGCGGCGCTTTCTGATAGAAATGGGAGTACAGGGAATATTTAGTTAAAACAGGTCAATAGAAAAGTGTATTGGTAACTAGAAGTTATTAGGTAGGAATATAGTAAGATAAGGGAATAACAATTGGTTGCTTAAATACTACACAATTCATTTGACATTGCTGGGTAAGTCAACATATGCAGATAGTTGAAAAGAAAACTTACTTCGAACAAAGTCTGGATGGATGATTTTGTCGGGGAAGTTAGCATATATCTCATGACCAGGCCCTTCTATGTGTAGTGCAATTTTAGTGCCAGCTTTCAGTACATAAAACTTTGCAATTTCATTCCAAAAGCCAGTGCCAAAATAGGAGTCACCACGTTCATCAAGTCTTACAATAGCAACGATTGTAAATCCATGGTTTGTGCGCAGTATGACATTCGTGGAGTCTTGATGTATGTAAAGGGAAAAATTGTGCACTACATAATCTGTTGCATAGCGAGGGATGTCCTGCTGAAAATGGTAGGGTTGTTAAAGAAAATATGGTAACATGCAAATATGGGCCCAAATTGAAAGAACTGTACAACGGTTGAAATCGAAGGACAAAAGTCTATAATTAATCAGATAGGGTAAACATGATGTCATGGAAATATGAGAGTAATCGAAAGAACAATACATCATTAATTTGCCTAATATAGAAAGAAGAGGGGGGAAATCCCCTTTGACATATATGGTGCATGTGGCACCTTTTATCCAAATGTAGTAATATTTAGAATATGTTCAGGAAAGTAGGCCATGCCAACTGATTTAGGGTGAGATTGAACATACTGCGCGCATCCTCAAGTTATCTGGTATGATGAGATGGAATCTCTGGCGGCGGTCGCCAAGTCCTGAAGTATCGGCGCACTGTACATTCTATGAATGAAAGAAAACCCTCAAATCAGCTCGAATAAAAATGAATTCATGGCGATTTCCACCGGGTGATTAAAGGAGGCAGATGAACTGGGATAAGAGATGAGATAATATCTCGTTAAATTAGTTACCTTGTCGTCCATGAGAAAGAACCCTCAGTACGGCAGATTCCCCAACCGAGCAGAGTTGGGTCGACCGCGAGCAGCGTCGAGAAAGTCGATGGCGATAGGTGGCGGCAAGCGGAAGTGGCGAAATGTGGTGGGCTTTGTCGGCAGCCTGACGACGGCGGCAGGCGTCGAGCTAAGTGTTTACCGCCGCGATAGGCGGTGCCATGGCATAGACGCGGAGGAGCTTGTGCGGGTGTGAATGGGGAACGTACCGGAGGGGCCGAGGTGGGTGGCGGGCGGGGTGAGGGTTTTTGTGACGTGGGGATGGTGAGGGTTTTCTTTTTTTCTTTTTTGAATTGGGTGGTGAGGGTTTTCTGTCCACAAAGAATTTTGGGGGCGACGGTTTGCTAGAGCGAACCGTGTGTGATTGACGCAACAGGCAAAATGATAGTCATTGCACACGGTTCCAATTTTGGGAATCGTGTGTGATTGACGTACTACCTCCGTCCTGGTTTATTGGTCCCCCGTTGTAATTTTTACCAAAATTTGACAAAATATTTAACATATTCAGACATAGATAATAAGCGTACACGTACATAAGCATAGTTCAACCATAAATACATAGTTCAACCGTTATTAAGCATACTCAAGCGTACATAGTTCGATCAATCCCACATCTCATCTCACATGCGGCCGGCACGATCCTGAAGCTTCTCCAGGTAATCGGCGTACACGCCGTGCACCACCCTGCGAGAATACTTCTGCTTGAAGAAGCCAACGGCCCGCCTTCTTGCATGCGCAAGAACACTTAGATACGTGTCATGAATCTTGTGGTTGCAAAATGGGCATCCATAGCCGTCGTTCCAGGTCCTAATACGCCTGTTATGCATTCCCGCATAAAGCTCCCTCAGGATTCGCCTCTTGTACCTCCTCTGGGCATCTTCATCCTCGCTGTCTACATCGTCAGACAGCACCTATACATATAGTAAAACAAATTTGGCATCAAATCATTGATTACATGCCATGAAGTAGGATTAGGAATTTATGGCTATTTATTTATACATATTCAGAGATTATGGTTTGATTTTTAAGCACAGTCATCTATGTACAGACCAATCTTGAAGAAAATAATGGCACAAACATATGTAGGTCATTCAAAATCAATTGTCAAGTCCTGGCTAGGAATTATTAGCACGAACACTAACCCTAGTCGGTTCACTAGCAGTCATTTGCACAAATGAAACAGCTAATCACTTATGATATGTACCATTCAAACAATCAATACACTACACGGATCTAACGAAACTTACTCAGATTTCATGGATTGGGAGAACATAACCACAGGATTTTTATTCCAAAAAGGAGGAGGCAGGAGTAACCAGAGAAACCCTATGATCTATTTGACACATAAATGGGTGTAGATGACTAACCAGTTGTCCGTCGTCGTCGGAGTCGTCGCCCGAGTGGTCATCGGAGTCGTCGCCAGAGTGGTCGTCGGAGTCGGTGTGTAACTCTGCCTCCGGCTATGGAAGCTCAACGCCGTTGACGACGGCTGGGTGCAGCGATAACTCGCCGGCGGTGAAGGCAACCTCTGTCTCCATCTCCACGCCGTGCTCCGATGCTTTAGCAGCCCCGGCGTCGCCACTCCCTCCGATGGGGCGCTTCGGCGGCATCCTCATACACTGACGGCTTTGAGGACTGAGAGCGGCGTCGAGGTTGCAAGCGGAGAGAGAGGATTGTGTGTGCGTAGCGAGGATGGGGGGTGCGGCCGCTCGGGCGCACCATTAATATGGAGTAGTGGGAGTTGTAGGAGAGAGGTGGGCGGCGGTCAAACCGATGGCTCGCCTCCCGGTGAGCCTGCGCACCGGACTACTGGCATGCCTACCAAAGTTTCACACAGCTACTCGCACGCCTCCCGATGACACTGCACAGCGAGCACGCCTCCATCAATTCACACACCTGCACGCACGCCTCCCCGTCTGCCTGCGCGGCGGACTACTCGCATGCGTCCCGTCAACTCATGCCTGCTCGCACGCAACACGGGTCGCGCGGTGATACGTCTCCAACGTATCTATAATTTTTTATTATTCCATGCTATATTATATTCTGATTTGGACATTAATGGGCTTTATTATACACTTCTATATTATTTTTGGGACTAACCTATTAACCGGAGGCCCAGCCCAGAATTGCTATTTTTTGCCTATTTCAGAGTTTCGCAGAAAAAGAATATCAAACGGAATGAAACCTTCGGTAACATGATTTTCAGAACGAACGTGATCCAGAGGACTTGGACCCTACGTCAAGACATCAACCAGGAAGGCACGAGGTAGGGGGGCGCGCCCTCCACGCTCATGGGCCCCACGTTGCTCCACCGACGTACTTCTTCCTCCTATATATACCTACGTACCCCCAAACTACCAGATACAGAGCCAAAAACCTAATTCCACCGCCGCAACCTTCTGTACCCGTGATATCCCATCTTGGGGCCTTTTCTGGAGCTCCACCGGAGGGGGCATCGATCACGGAGGGCTTCTACATCAACACCATAGCCTCTCCGATGATGTGTGAGTAGTTTACCTCAGACCTTCGGGTCTATAGTTATTAGCTAGATAGCTTCTTCTCTCTCTTTGGATCTCAATACAAAGTTCTCCACGATTCTCGTGGAGATCTATTCGATGTAATCTTCTTTTGCTGTGTGTTTGTTGAGATCGATGAATTGTGGGTTCATGATCAAGTTTATCTATGAACAATATTTGAATCTTCTCTGAATTCTTTTATGTATGATTGGTTATCTTTGCAAGTCTCTTCGAATTATCAGTTTGGTTTGGCCTACTAGATTGATCTTTCTTGCAATGGGAGAAGTGCTTAGCTTTGGGTTCAATCTTGCGGTGTCCTTTCCCAGTGACAGTAGGGGCAACAAGACACGTATTGCATTGTTGCCATCGAGGATAACAAGATGGGGTTTATGTCATATTGCATGAGTTTATCCCTCTACATCATGTCATTTTACTTAAAGCGTTACTCTGTTCTTATGAACTTAATACTCTAGATGCATGTTGGATAGCAGTCGATGTGTGGAGTAACAGTAGTAGATGCAGGCAGGAGTCGGTCTACTTGTCGCGGACGTGATGCCTATATACATGATCATACCTAGATATTCTCATAACTATGCTCAATTCTGTCAATTGCTCAACAGTAATTTGTTTACCCACCGTAATACTTATGCTCTCGAGAGAAGCCACTAGTGAAATCTATGGCCCCCGGGTCTACTTTCCATCATATTTAATCTCCCAACAACAAGCTACTTCTGACGCCGTTTTATTTTGCTTTCTTTACTTTGCATCTTTATCATAAAAATACCAAAAATATTATCTTATCATATCTATCAGATCTCACTCTCGTAAGTGACCGTGAAGGGATTGACAACCCCTTTATTGCGTTGGTTGCGAGGATCTATTTGTTTGTGTAGGTGCGAGGGACTCATGCGTGGCCTCCTACTGGATTGATACCTTGGTTCTCAAAAACTGAGGGAAATACTTACGCTGCTTTACTGCATCACCCTTTCCTCTTCAAGGGAAAACCGACGCAGTGCTCAAGAGGTAGCAAGAAGGATTTCTGGCGCCATTGCCGGGGAGTCTACGCAAAAGTCAACATACCAAGTACCCATCACAAACCCTTATCTCCCGCATTACATTATTTGCCATTTGCCTCTCGTTTTCCTCTCCTCCACTTCACCCTTGCCGTTTTATTCGCTCTCTCTTTTCCGTTCGCCTCTTTTTCGCTTGCTTCTTGTTTGCTCGTGTGTTGGATTGCTTTCTTGTCACGATGGCTCAAGATAATACCAAATGGTGTGACTTTACCAATACCAACAACAATGATTTCCTTAGCACTCCGATTGCTCCTCTTACCGATACTGAATCTTGTGAAATCAATATTGCTTTACTGAATCTTGTCATGAAAGATCAATTCGCCGGCCTTCCTAGTGAAGATGCCGCTACCCATCTAAATAGCTTCGTTGATTTGTGTGATATGCAAAAGAAGAAAGATGTGGATAATGATATTTTTAAATTGAAGCTATTTCCTTTTTCGCTTAGAGATCGTGCTAAAGCTTGGTTTTCGTCTTTGCCTAAAAATAGTATTGATTCTTGGAATAAGTGCAAAGATGCTTTTATCTCTAAGTATTTTCCTCCCGCTAAGATCATCTCTCTTAGAAACGATATTATGAACTTTAAGCAACTTGATCATGAACATGTTGCACAAGCTTGGGAGAGGATGAAATTATTGATACGTAATTGCCCTACACATGGTTTGAATTTGTGGATGATTATACAAAATTTTTATGCCGGATTGAATTTTGCTTCTAGAAATCTTTTAGATTCGGCCGCGGGAGGCACTTTTATGGAAATCACTTTAGGAGAAGCTACTAAACTCCTAGATAATATTATGGTTAATTATTCTCAATGGCACACTGAAAGATCTACTAATAAAAAGGTGCATGCGATAGAAGAAATTAATGTTTTGAATGGAAAGATGGATGAACTTATGAAATTATTTGCTACTAAAAGTGTTTCTTCTGATCCTAATGATATGCCTTTGTCTACTTTGATTGAGAATAATAATGAATCTATGGATGTGAATTTTGTTGGTAGGAATAATTTTGGTAACAACGCGTATAGAGGAAACTTTAATCCTAGGCCATATCCTAGTAATTCCTCTAATAATTATGGTAATTCCTACAACAATTCTTATGGAAATTTTAATAAAATGCCTTCTGAATTTGAGACTAGTGTTAAGGAGTTTATGAATTCGCAAAAGAATTTCAATGCTTTGCTTGAAGAAAAATTGCTTAAAGTTGATGACTTGGATAGGAACATTGATAGAATTTCTTTTGATGTTGATTCTTTGAAACTTAGATCTATTCCTCCTAAGCATGATATCAATGAGTCTCTCAAAGCAATGAGAATTTCCATTGATGAGTGCAAAGAAAGAACCGCTAGGATGCGTGCTAAGAAAGATTGTTTTGTGAAAGCGTGTTCTTCTAGTTTCTATGAAAATAAAGATGAAGATCTAAAAGTTATTGATGTGTCCCCTATTAAATCTTTGTTTTGTAATATGAATCTTGATAGTGATGGGATTGAATATGATCCACCTTTACCTAGAAGGCGTTCCAAAAATTCGGAGTTTTTAGATCTTGATGCAAAAATTGGTAAAAGTAGGATTGAAGAGATCAAAACTCTAGATATTAATGAACCCACTATTTTGGATTGCAAGGAATTTAATTATGATAATTGCTCTTTGATAGATTGTATTTCCTTGTTGCAATCCGTGCTAAATTCTCCTCATGCTTATGGTCAAAATAAAGCTTTTACTAAACATATCGTTGATGCTTTGATGCAATCTTACGAAGAAAAACTTGAGTTGGAAGTTTCTATCCCTAGAAAACTTTATGATGAGTAGGAACCTACTATTAAAATTAAAATTAAAGATCATGATTGCTATTCTTTATGTGACTTGGGTGCTAGTGTTTCCACAATTCCAAAAACTTTGTGTGATTTGCTAGGTTTCCGTGATTTTGATGATTGCTCTCTAAACTTGCACCTTGCGGATTCCACCATTAAGAAACCTGTGGGAAGAATTAATGATGTTCTTATTATTGCAAATAGGAATTATGTGCCCGTAGATTTTATTGTTCTTGATATAGATTGCAATCCTTCATGTCCTATTATTCTTGGTAGACCTTTCCTTAGAACAATTGGTGCAATTATTGATATGAAGGAAGGGAATATTAGATTCCAATTTCCGTTAAGGGAAGGCATGGAACACTTCCCTAGAAAGAAAATAAAATTACCTTATGAATATATTATGAGAGCCACTTATGGATTGCCTACCAAAGATGGCAATACCTAGATCTATCTTTGCTTTTATGCCTAGCTAGGGGCGTTAAACGATAGCGCTTGTTGGGAGGCAACCCAATTTTATTTTTAGTTTTTTGCTTTTTGCTTCTGTTGAGTAATAAATATTTGATCTAGCCTCTGGTTAGATGTGTTTTTATGTTTTAATTAGTGTTTGTGCCAAGTTAAACCTATAGGATCTTCTTGGATGATAGTTATTTGACCTTGCTGAAAATTCCAGAAACTTTCTGTTCACGAAAATAATTGTTAAAAATCACCAGAACGTGATAAAATATTGATTCCAATTGCTGATGATCAATAAACAAATTATATAGGTCTTCCTATTTTGGCTGAATTTTTGGAGTTCCAGAAGTTTGCGTTAGTTACAGATTACTACAGGCTGTTCTGTTTATGACAGATTCTGTTTTTCGTGTGTTGTTTGCTTATTTTGATGAATCTATGGCTAGTAAAATAGTTTATAAACCATAGAGAAGTTGGAATAAAGTAGGTTTAACACCAATATAAATAAAGAATGATTTCATTACAGTACCTTGAAGTGGTGTTTTGTTTTCTTTCGCTAACGGAGCTCACGAGATTTTCTGTTATGTTTTGTGTTGTGAAGTTTTCTAGTTTTGGGTGAAAGATTTGATGGATTATGGAACAAGGAGTGGCAAGAGCCTAAGCTTGGGGATGCCCATGACACCCCAAGATAATCTAAGGACACCTAAAAGCCAAATCTTGGGGATGCCCCGGAAGGCATCCTCTCTTTCGTCTACTTCCATCGGTAACTTTACTTGGAGCTATATTTTTATTCACCACATGATATGTGTTTTGCTTGGAGCGTCTTGTATTATTTGAGTCTTTGTTTGTTAGTTTACCACAATCATATTTGCTGTACACACCTTTTGAGAGAGACACACATGATTCGGAATTTATTAGAATAATCTATGCGCTTCACTTATATCTTTTGAGCTATATAGTTTTTGCTCTAGTGCTTCACTTATATCTTTTAGAGCACGGCGGTGGTTTTTTTATAGAAACTATTATTCTCTCATGCTTCACTTATATTATTTTGAGAGTCTTAAACATCATGGTAATTTGCTTAAATTGGGAAATTGATCCTAATATGTTAGATATTCAAGACTAGTAAAAAACTTTCTTATGAGTGTGCTGAATACTAAGAGAAGTTTGATGCTTGATGATTGTTTTGAGATATGGAGGTAGTGATATTAAAGTTGTGCTAGTTGAGTAGTTGTGAATTTGAGAAATACTTGTGTTGAAGTTTGCAAGTCCTGTAGCATGCACGTATGGTAAACGTTATGTAACAAATTTGAAACATGAGGTGTTCTTTGATTGTCCTCCTTATGAGTGACGGTCGGGGACGAGCGATGGTCTTTTCCTACCAATCTATCCCCTAGGAGCATGCGCGTAGTGCTTGATTTTTGATGACTTGTAGATTTTTGCAATAAGTATGTGAGTTCTTTATGACTAATGTTGAGTCCATGGATTATACACACTCTTACCCTTCCATCATTGCTAGCCTCTTCGGTACCGTGCATTGCCCTTCTCACATTGAGAGTTGGTGCAAACTTCGCCGGTGCATCCAAACCCCGTGATATGATACGCTCTTTCACACATAAACCTCCTTATATCCCCCTCAAAACAGCCACCATACCTACCTATTATGGCATTTCCATAGCCATTCCGAGATATATTGCCATGCAACTTTCCACCGTTCCGTTTATCATGACACGTTCATCATTGTCATATTGCTTTGCATGATCATGTAGTTGACATCGTACTTGTGGCAAAGCCACCGTTCATAATTTTTTCATACATGTCACTCTTGATTCATTGCTATCTCGTATACCGCCGGAGGCATTCATAGAGTTATACTTTGTTCTAGTATCGAGTTGTAATCATTAAGTTGTAAATAAATAGAAGTGTGATGATCATCATTCATAGAGCATTGTCCCAAATAAAAAAAGATAAAGGCCAAATAAAAAAAGAAGGCCCAAAAAAGGGAAATAAAAAGGGGCAATGCTACTATCCTTTTTCCACACTTGTGCTTCAAAGTAGCACCATGATCTTCATGATAGAGAGTCTCTTGTTTTGTCACTTTTATATACTAGTGGGAATTTTTCATTATAGAACTTGGCTTGTATATTCCAACAATGGGCTTCCTCAAATCACTATTGGAATCAGCTACTTTGCCATCTGCCAGCTCTTTGCCGTCTGCTAGCAGATGGCAAAGAAGCTCTTTGCCATCAGCTACCCAAAAGCTGACGGCAAAGAACTGGCTGATGGCAAAGACTTTCTTTGCCATCAGCCAATTCTTTGCCGTCGGCTAGCTGACGGCAAAGAGGGAGGGGGGCCCCACTGACGAGCTGCTAAAAAAAACTTAACGGCCCCCCTCTTTGTCGTCTGCTAGCAGACGACAAAGAGCAAAAAAGCGGACGGCAAAGGGGGCGGACGGCAAAGACTTAACATATCTAACGGCCGCGCCCCACCCCGCCCTGTTTCTCTCCCTGCTCTTCACACGCGCGCCGCCGCCCCCACCACTCGCCGCCGCCCGGTCGCCCCACCACCCCGCCGGCCCATCGCCCCCCCGCCC